>NC_092343.1:205467500-205547500 GCF_046630445.1 Rutidosis leptorrhynchoides | reverse complement strand
AAAAAGGTACAGTGTTACAAGTTGGTATAAGAGCATAGGTTTGCCAACATGTACACATGAGTGTCATGTTCCGAAATCGTGAATTGTGTCAAACATATCAGAGGGGTGGGAGTTAACTGAATGTAGGGATCATATGTGTTAGTTCATAGATACTAACCACTTATTTACTAAGATTTTGTGTGACATGATGTGATAATACAGTGATACCCATTGACCCATAGTATTTTCAGAGCTCCGTTTAATGATTTCATGATTGGGTTTTACTAGTCAGGAGCATCGTGTCACAGTACTGAGTTTATTAAAGACTGATGTGATCTCAGTGATAGAAGTACTTACGTGTAACGACCCGACAAAATCGTCATTGATGGCGCCATCAACTTAGGTCCCGTAACGTGGTCATAAGTCTTTAAAACAAATTTTGACCAAAATATGTCGCATTCATTTCAAATGTAAAGATGTTTCAAAGTTTACAAAATTAGTTTAACAACTAGTTACGTTACAACGTTTAAAGTACAAATGAAACCTATGTGACACAATTTAAAGTAAAGTTAAAAGACGCTCCATGTATGCATGTATACTCGACATCTAGGCAAGTATCAAAATAGTGTGCGGAAGCATGTATCACTTAGCATTCAAGGGCCTGAGAAAAACATAGAAAATCTGTCAACGAAAACGTTGGTGAAATCATAGGTTTAGTAAGTATATTGTATTGAACCACAAGATTTAGTATAAGGTGATTATCTAAATCGTTTACATTCCAAAAGTTGTTGTTTATATCACGAGCACCCAATTATCAAGGCTTAACTGAATGGTACCTCTGAATTATAGTGTTAGAACCTACACTATACCCGAAAATATATTTCATCCGCTAACGGTAGCGAACCATCCTAATGAGGGTTCGTCAAACCCGTATGGCCACACAACATAAGTTCTCGCTTATACCCTACAAGTGTAAGTAATGATAATTGGACTTGAGGGTTTTTGTTCTAACTCGCACGTAAAATGTTTGTTTTCGTACTTGTATTCACTTTGTAAAACAAAATGTTTATGTTTTCTCATCCCACGTATAAGTATAAAAGAGTAAAAGTGGGACTATGATCTCACCTTAAGTGCACGAATATAAATGTACTTCACAAAGTAAATGTGTGCAAGAACGAATACTAGTCTCGACCTAAACAATAGGTTGTATCAATATCGGTAAAGTATGAAGTCGGTCAAATTTGTTCAATTAGTCCTATGGCTCGTTACGACTCGATTAATATAGCATGTGAGTCAAATTGTCAAGTTTCATGCAAGATATAAGTATAAAAGCATGTTAGAACGATTGCATAAGCATTTGGTTAAGTTTGACTAAAAGTCAAACTTGGTCAAAGTCAAAGTCAAAGTCAACGGGGTCGGGTCGGGTATTCGACGATTTTTCCGTGATGAGAAATCATATATAAGCATGTTGGCGAAGTTTCATGTTAATCGGAGTTGCGGTGAAGCGAGGGTGAAACCGTGAAATCACAAAGTTAGTTTGATCAGCTAGTTTTAGCCTAGTTTCCCTTGTCTCCGCGATCGCGAGGCTTTATGCCTCTCTGGATCCACGATCGCGAGGGTGTCATTCCCAGGAGCTATTTGCTGCATTTTTCCTAGTGCACGAATTAAACTTCAAACAACCATAAATCATGAACCGTAAACATTCAAAACACGTATCTTATATCGTTAGAGAGGTAATTTAATGACGAATACAACTAAACACATTTCATTAAACAAAAACATCATATACAATAACCGAATTCTCATCGAATGATCATTTAATGCTCACCATTTAATGTCTCAAGCTCATAAATGCAAATGATGATTCGGGAACTTAACACACACATATAATACGCCGTTTCGTAGGTAATTATGCATACAATACTACTAACCACTTACAAACAACATTACAAAGCATTTAATGCATCAAAATTTACATTTAAGGCCACCAAACCCTAATTAAAAATCATAACTCATCAATCATGTTATTGAAGTCTTTCTAAGTCAACCTACATACCAAATTGAAGCTAGTGATGCTAGTAACATATTTAATACATGAACTTTAACATCTAGCATTATTTAATCAACCAAAACTCAAGATCAAACTAATCACTTTTCATGTTCAAGCTAGTTGCACAAAAATGTCAAGAACGAGCAAACAAATCACATATTCATGTTAGACTTGAGCCATATACACTAATTAACACACTTTTAAGTTTAAAGATCATGAACAAGAAATCTAGTGTTTTAGAAAAGCTTACTCCAAGTTATGAAATTGGTGCCAAATTAAAGCTCTTGATTAGTAGATCACAAATATATAATTTATTTTGATGTTAGCTTGCTAGATTGGAAATGGATGATGAATCTTTGATGTGTGAGTTGAGAGAAAAAGTGGAAGTATTAAAAGTGAGGAGGTGATGAATGAGTGGAGGAGAAGATGGTTGACTAGTTGACCTAGTGATCAAGTTTGGTCATTTAGCACAAATAGTCCCTCGAGTTTAAAAGCGGGTGCGTGAATTAACTAAACGAATCATTTTAAATACGCATGTTAACGGAAGATGTTATAATTAAATAACGGACTTATAATAATTAAACGAAAAGTAAAGAGAAAAAGATAGGTTATTACATTACCTACTCCTTAAAAGAAATTTCGTCCCGAAATTTAAGTAGTTGTAGTGGTCGTCGTTTCTTCCTCGGGATCTTGCGTTGCCAACTTTACGAATAAGTGAGGATACTTTCTTTGCATTTGATCTTGTCTTTCCCAAGTAAACTCGGGTCCTATTTTGGCATTCCAACGGATTTTGACAATCGGGATTTTACTTTATTTTAGCGTCTTGACGGAGTGGTCCACAATTTCAACCGATTCTTCCACGAAATGAAGTTTGTCGTCAATAGTAAGCTCCTCGAGAGGGATAACGAGTTCGGGTTCGGTAAGGCACTTCTTCAAGTTTGATATATGGATAGTAGGATGAACGGAGCTCAATTGAGTCAGAAGATCTAAACGGTAAGCAGCAGGTCCAATACGCTCCAAGATTTCAAAAGTATATAGCGGATTTAGTTTCCCACGTTTCCCGAAACGGATTACACCCTTCCAAGGTGCGACTTTTAACATTACACGGTCACCCACTTGGAATTCGAGATCTTTACGTCTAATGTCGGCATAGCTCTTTTGACGACTACGGGCTGTCCTGAGCCTTTCTCGGATTTGAACGATCTTCTCGGTTGTTTCATGGATGAGTTCGGGTCCGGTGATTTGATTGTCACCTACTTCGGCCCAACAAATAGGAGAATGACATTTGCGGCCATATAAAGCTTCGAAAGGTGCGACGTTGATACTCGCATGATAACTATTGTTGTAAGCGAATTCGGCTAGAGGCAAATGCTTTTCCTAAGCTTTTCCGAAATCGATTACGCAAGCTCGTAACATGTCTTCCAAAGTTTGAATCGTACGTTCGCTTTGCCCGTCGGTTTACGGATTGTATGCGGTGCTCATGTCTAAACGGGTTCCCAAGGCTTCTTGCAAGGCACCCCAAAATCTAGAAGCAAAACGGGCATCTCGGTCAGAAATAATCGATAACGGTACACCGTGACGGGATACAATTTCCTTTATATATAATTTTGCAAGTTTGTCCATTTTGTCGGTTTCTTTCATGGCTAGGAAGTATGCGGATTTGGTGAGACGGTCAATTATAACCCAAATGGTATCATAACCACCCACCGTTTTCGGTAGTTCGGTGATAAAGTCCATCGTTATTCTTTTCCACTTCCATTGCGGGATTTCAGGTTGTTGAAGTAACCGGATGTCCTTTGATGTTTGGATTTGACCTTGGCACAAGTTAAACACTTTCCAACATAAGTAGCAATGTCCTTTTTAATGTTCGGCCACCAATATTGTTCCTTGAGATCGTGGTACATCTTACCGGCACCAGAATGAATCGAATACCTTGACTTATGGGCCTCATCTAGGATAAGGATTTGTCAATCCCCATAACTAGGCACCCAAATTCTTCCAGCTAAATATCGGAGTCTGGTCTCCTTAACTTCGAATCGAGAGACGAGAACATTCAAGTGTTCTTGAGAAATATTTTCATCTTTGAGATCCTCATCTTGGGCTACACGGATTTGGCTATTGAGATTGGTGTGGATGGTGATGTTTAAAGCTCGAACATGAAGAGGCGCCATTCTTTTCTTTCGGCTTAAGGCATCAGCTACTACATTTGCCTTCCCGGGATGGTAACGAAGTTCATAATCATAATCATTCAATGTTTCGATCTACCGCCGTTGTCTCATGTTTAGTTGTTTTTGATCGAAAATGTGTTGGAGGCTTTTGTGGTCGGTGAAGATGGTACTTTTGGTTCCGTAAAGATAGTGTCTCCACATTTTGAGTGCAAAGACAACAGATCCGAGTTCGAGGTCATGTGTCGTGTAGTTCCGTTCGTGAATTTTTAATTGTCGAGAGGCATAAGCAATAACTTTCTTTCATTGCATCAATACACACCCAAAACCATGTTTCGAAGCATCAAAATATACAACAAAATCATCATTGCCTTCGGGAAGAGATAAGATAGGTGTGGTGGTTAACTCTTTCTTTAGGACTTGAAACACGGACTCTTGTTCGGCCGCCCAAACGAACTTCTTTCCCTTGTGAGTTAACGCGGTTAAAGGACGAGCAACCAAGGAGAAATCTTCGATGAATCTACAATAATATCCGGTGAGGCCCAAGAATTGACGAATATGAGTAGGAGTTGTAGGAGTTTCCCATTTACTAATGGCTTTAATTTTTGCGGGATCGACTTTAATACCTTGAACGCTTACAATATGACCAAGAAATTGAACTTCCTTTAATCAAAATTCACACTTTGAGAATTTGGCATAGAGTCATTCTTGTCTCAAGATTTCAAGCATGAGTCGGAGGTGTTGTTCGTGTTCCTCTTCGCTTTTTGAGTAGATTAAGATATCATCTATGAATACAATAATGAATTTGTCGAGATACGGCTTGCACACGCGGTTCATAAGATCCATGAACACCGCGGGTGCATTAGTTAACCAGAATGGCATTACAAGAAACTCATAACTACTAGAACGAGACCGAAAAGCGGTTTTGGAGACATCTTCCCCCTTAACCCTTAGTTGATGATAACCCGAGTGGAGATCAATTTTTGAATATACACAAGACCCTTGTAGTTAATTAAAGAGGTCATCGATGCATGGAAGAGGATATCAGTTCTCAATCGTCAATTTATTTAGCTCACAATAATCGATGCACATTTTTAGGGATCCATCTTTCTTCTTAATGAATAAAATCGGAGCACCCCATGGTGAATGGCTAGGTCGGATAAAACCACGATCAAGTAGTTCTTGAATTTGACTTTGTAATTCTTGCATTTCGGTTAGAGAAAGTCTATACGGTGCACGTGTTACGGGTGCAACTCCCAGAATAAGATCGATTTGAAATTCAACCGACCGATGAGGTGGAGACCCGGCAATTCTTCGGGAAATTCATCGGAAAAGTCACTAACAATTGGCACATCATCGATATGCTTCTCATCGGTCTCGAATTTCTTAACGTGGGCTAGGATCGCAAAACAACCTTTACGCAGATATTTTTCAACTTTAAGGCATGAGACGAGGTTGAGTCCGGTGCAACTCGTATCGCCATAGATAATCAAGGGTTCACCATTCTCGATAGGAATTTGAATTGCTTTAAGATCACAAAGGATGTGAGATTTTGTTTTGGCTAACCAATCCATACCAATTATTACATCGAAGCTCCCTAGTTCTATGGGTATCAAGTCAATTTCAAACTCTTTACCCAATAAGTTTAACGTACACCCCCGATAAAATTTGTCGACAGTCAATAGTTTCATGTTGGCCACTTCAATGGTGTTGGTAGTATCTAGTGGGAGTGGTGGAGTGTAAAAAGAATGAGTCAAGGTCTTGGATACAAAGCTCTTATCGGCACCCGAATCGAATAAGCAAGAAACATAAGAGTTGTTGAGAAGAAATGTACCCGTGACTAGTTCATTGTCATCTCGGGCCACCTCGGTGTTAATGTTGAAAGCTCAGCCGCGTGCATTGGGGTTAGCTTTCTTCTTTGGGCATGCATTTCTAAAATGACCCGGTTCACCACATAGGTAACAAACACCTGGTTTTGGTGCATTGGGCCCCTTTTGAGCGACGGGAGCAGTATTTCTACACTCGTTTGCCACATGGCCACTTCTTTGACATTTGTTGCAAAATGGCTTGCCACATTCACCCAAATGATGTTTGTGGCATTTGTTGTAATAAGGTAGATTTCTGGCATAACCTCTCTTACTGTCGGAAGTGTAAGACTTCTTGGTGAAGTTGTTGTTGTTGTAGTTGCTTGATTGGGAGGCTTCCCATTTTCTTTTGTTACCACCCGATTTATCCTCTGCCTTTGGTGCCGGCACTTCAATTTCATCCATCATTTCTATCAATTGGTGGGCCATCTTTAAAGCCTCTTGTAGGTTAGCGGGTTTGGATGACATTACCCCTTGTTTAATGCTCTTAGGGAGGCCATCCATGTAAAGTTTAACTCTTAGGGACTCGGGAGTCACGAGGGCCGGACACATTAGGGCTAGCTCGGCAAACCGTTGATTATAAGCTTTAAGGTCATTTCGAACCACTTTTAAACATCTTAGCTCGTTTTCGAGCCTTCGATTCTTTTCACGTGGGAAGTATTCGGTGATCATCTTTTCTCTTAAGTCGGCCCAAGAGAATGTGTGGGCTTCATCGGTACCCACCGATTGTACATATGTATTCCACTATGTGAGAGCGATAGCGGCGAACGTGTGGGTGGAATACTTGACTTTGTCTTGGTCCCGGCAACCACTTATGCTAAAAACGTCTTCCGTTTGCTCAAACCATCGAGTGAGAGCAACCGGTCCCCTGGTTCCATCGAAAGTGTGAGGTTTGCACCCCATGAAGTTCTTGTAGGAGCACCCCTCGTTTGAATTACCGAATCCATGGTTGTTGTTGTGGTTGTTGTTATTGTTATTGTTGTTGGAGGAGTGACCGACCATGGCCGCATCCACGGCGGTGGCTATCATTGGTTGGAGAGCTTGTTCGGGAGTTTCGGGAGGAGTATTGCGTTGACCTCGGCGAGCCATTGATCCTTCAAGACAAAAGAATATCGTTGATTAGTATTCTCAGTAATACTAATCGTGATATGGAATAAAGATAGAGAGAAAATTTTCCTTGACCCACCCTCAATTCTTTATGTTATAATGTCGGAACGTCCATATGTGTCACTGTAATATAATCCCGGCAATTATATTACCCTAATTCATATGTGCATTCGATATTACCTCATAAGGTCAAGATGGCGTGTCAATCAAATTAAACAATGTGAGATTAAGATGAAATAGGAGTTAGATACGAATAGAAGAGTTCAAGCATAAATGTACAAGTAGTCAAGCAAGTCCTACTTCAAGTCTATATGTCGATTGTAATCTAGACTCACTAATGCACCCTATGACTCGAGGTTGACACCAATGAACTCTAAATCCCTACAACCAACGCTCTAATACCACATGTAATGACCCGACAAAATCGTCATTGACGGCGCCGTCAACTTAGGTCCCGTAACGTGGTCATAAGTCTTTAAAACAAAGTTTGACCAAAATATGTCGCATTCATTTCAAATGTAAAGATGTTTCTAAGTTTACAACAGTAGTTCAGCAACTAGTTACGTTACAACGTTTAAAGTACAAATGAAACCTATGCGACACAATGTAAAGTAAAGTCAAAAGACGCTCCATGTATGCATGTATACTCGACATCCAAGCAAGTATCAAAATAGTGTGCGGAAGCATGTATCACTTAGCATTCAAGGACCTGAGAAAAATATAGAAAATCTGTCAATGAAAATGTTGGTGAAATCATAGGTTTAGTAAGTATATTGTATTAAACCACAAGATTTAATATAAGGTGATTATCCAAAATGTTTACATTCTAAAAGTTATTGTTTGTATCACGAGCACCCAATTATCAAGGCTTAACTGAATGGTACCTCTGAATCATAGTGTTAGAACCTACACTATACCCGAAAATATATTTCATCCGCTAACGGTAGCGAACCGTCCGAATGAGGGTTCGTCAAACCCGTATGGCCACACAACATAAGTTCTTGCCTGCACCCTACAAGTGTAACTAATGATAATTGGACTTGAGGATATTTTTCCTAACTTGCACGTAGAATGTTTGTTTTCGTACTTGTGTTCACTTTGTAAAACGATACATTTATGTTTTCTCATCCCAAGTATAAGTATAAAAGAGTAAAAGTGGGACTGTGATCTCACCTTGAGTGCACGAATATAAATGTACTTCACAAAGTAAACGTGTACAAGAACGAATGCTAGTCTTGACCTAAACAATAGGTTGTATCAATATCGGTAAAGTATGAAGTCGGTCAAAGTTGTTCAATTAGTCTTATAGCTCGTTACGACTCGATTAATATAGCGTGTGAGTCAAATTGTCAAGTTTCATGCAAGATATAAGTATAAAAGCATGTTAGAATGATTGCATAAGCATTTGGTTAAGTTTGACTAAAAGTTTAACGACCCGTCCTAATCCATCTGGACGAGTACATTACATTTGGTTACATCGCGAGGTACTTGACCTCTATATGATACATTTTACAAACATTGCATCCGTTTTTAAAAGACAAACTTCCATTTCATCGAAAGTTGACGGCATGCATACCATTTCATAATATGTCCAACTATAATTGACTTAATAATAATCTTGATGAACTCAACGACTCGAATGCAACGTCTTTTGAAATATGTCATGAATGACTCCAAGTAATATCTCTAAAATGAGCAAATACACAGCGGAAGATTTCTTTCATACCTGAGAATAAACATGCTTTAAAGTGTCAACCAAAAAGGTTGGTGAGTTCATTAGTTTATCATCAATATTCATTTCGTCATTTTTAATAGACCACAAGATTTTCATTTTCATTTCTAATAAATGTAATCTCATATCAGGCATTTCGCACGGCATAGAGATAAAAATCATTCATATGGATTGAACACCTGGTAACCGACCTTAACAAGATGCATATAGAATATCCCCCAGTATACAGCGCGCAGCTAATATACTAAATAATACCTCGAAGTACTAAAGCATCCATACCCTGGATGGGGGCTCGTTGGGCCCGATAGATCTACCTTTAGGATTCGCGTCAATTAGGGGCCATTTCCCTAATTTTTAGGTTACCAGACTTGAAGGGGCGATATTCGGTTTAATAATCCAACCATATAATGTAGTTTCGATTACTTGTGTCTATTTCGTAAAACATTTATAAAAGCAGCGCATGTATTTTCAGTCCTAAAAATATATATTGCAAAAGCATTTAAAAAAGGGAGTAATGAAACTCACATACTGTATTTTGTAGTAAAAATACATATGACCACATTTAACAAGTGTAGGGTTGGCCTTGGATTCATGAACCTATATCATTTATATATTTATTAACACATATAATCGTAATCGAACAATTTGATATATTCTAACTTAAGTTATATATTTTATATTTAATCTGTGTATATATTTTAAATGATTTATAGTTATATTTTTATCTATAAACGATTAGTATTATATTAAAAAAAATACCTATTTTGTTATATATGAATATTTATATAAAAATGTTAATATGAATAATACATACTTATGTGTAATATTAATAAAAGTATATATTTTCATATACAAAATATTCATTTGATGACCTAATATCAATAATAGTAATAAAAGTTGTATTTGCTTATGATGATAATATTAATTATAAAAATACTGATAATAATAATTATAATAATAACAATAATGATTTTAATCCTAATGATAGTAATAATAAATTAAATGATAATGCTAATAATAATGTTATTATTGATAATAAAAAATGATAATAATACTAAAATATATAAAAATTTAATAATGACAGTAATAATAATAAGATAAAAAGGTTGTATTATTTTTACAATAAAAATACTAATTTTAATAAAAATTCTTAATACTAATAATACTTAATAATAATACTTGTTAATAAATATATTAATGTTAATAATAGTAATAATAATATTAATGATAATAATAATTATAAAAATGTTAGCTATAATAATATTAATGATAATAATAATAAAAATGTATTATTTTTATAATAATAATAATAATAATAATAATAATAATAATAATAATAATAATAATAATATTAATAATAATAATATTAAAATGATAATAATAATAATAATAATAATAATAATAATAATAATAATAATAATAAAAATTTTAGAATACAACCTTTGAAGAAACAAGCATTTAAAAAGAAATGCCACCGCCCAGACTCGAACCCGAGACCTCTCGGTTAAACCCAACACCCCTTAACCACTACGCTGTCCTTTCAATTCTGAAACACAACGTAAATATATTTAACCCGATATCGTCTGACTACTTCTTCATCATTAAACAATACCCAATTATCTTCATCATCACCCTTACTTCACAATCATAATCATAAGCCATTCTCATCATCATATAATCTAAGCATCATCACCATCGTAACCTAATTAACATCATCATCAACATTACTGTATGATCATCAAACATCATCTTCAATTATCAACATCATACTCGTGATCATTATTATAACACAATCATCATCATCATCGTTATTATTTATATATCATCATCATCGTTACCTAATCTTTTAAACATAATCTCTCATGATCATATTTTTATCCTGTTATTTGTGAATCCTCACATGATGAACTTGTATTTTTTTCGTGGCCCAACCAGAGACTATACACTACCCATTTTGTATAATCCACCCATTAAATCAAAAGCCCAAAATATAAAACACCACGGCCCGTTTAATCATTTTAGGAAAAGGATTTTTGACATTTTATGTTAACCGATACAAGCAATTTGCAAAGCAAGTTGCAGCAGCCCTAATCATCACATCATCACTTTTATCATATATCAAAAGGGTTTTCGGTTGCAGTTGAAAAGGCAGAATAATTTGGTTAATTACGTGGGGTCTTCGTTGTCTTTACAGTGTATACGTCTGCCATGATTATCTTTAATATAATCGTCCCCATCTTAATCCTATATTATCATCATTATCGTGAATCACAGTCGATCATCACCCTCATCATCCTTCTCATATACTCATCAACAATTATCACCATTCTTGCTAAACAAAAACAGTAACAGTAACGAACTCAACACAAGGGTTTCGTCTCCTGTTTGGTTTGTATAGAGTTTGGAAACCCAGCTGCAACAGTGAAGTTGCAGGTGGTTTTAAGGGTGATTTAGGTTTGAGATTCAATAGCAAACAGACGCAATAGGAGTAGCAGTCGTGGTGTGATTCTTGGACAAAAAATAGAAGTGGAATAATGAGTACGAAGCAGTAGGAAACAAGGTTGTTGCTTGCGATGGCTTAATCAGAAAATAAGGCAGCATCAGTTGGGCTGCAATATTCGAATTAGAGAAACAAAAGAGGAGAGGGGGGGAGAGAAGAAAACATGAGGATGGTTGTCGATGGTTTTTGTAGTTTAATCACAACAGGAACACGTAAACAAAATGTAGCAATAAATCGAAGGTATTGGTGATTGATGGTGATGACGGAGGTTGTGGAGATGGTGTTATGGAAGGGGTGGTGATCCTTGGAGTGGTTCACGGTCCAAAAGTGTTTGAGAGAGGAAGAGATATAGAATGGTGGAGTGGGTTTCGGGACAGTATAGTAGCGACATGTAGTCGAAACAATAACCGTAGCAGGAGGTGTTCTTGTTAGGTTGATAAACGAAAGGAGCAAGAAACAATTGCAAGTTGTTCTTGGGTGGTTTCGATGGTGGTGATCATGAAGGTGTTGTTGGGTCATTTAAATGGGTTTCAAGTTGTGTTGAAGTTTGTTCACGATGGTTGTATTTCATGATGATGGTTGTGTATGGTGTTCGGTTGTGGCTGGCTCACTGTGGTGTTGCTTAGTCGACAAAACAAGAAAGAGAAGATGAAAGAAAAGTATTTTCAATATATGCATCTATATGTTATCTCTATATGTGTGTGTGTGTGTGTGTGTATATATATATATATATATATATATACTAGTTACCAGAACAATAATGATTCAATAATTTATTAATAATAATTCAGTTAGTGGAATGATTTAGAAAAGGAAACATAATTAGAATTCGGTTGATTGATAGTATAACTTAATATATATTTAATATATATAGGGATAGTGGATGGAATCATCCAAAAACAGTATTACATATCTTCAATTTATCACAGTATCCAAAGTAAATCACGGATGAAATTAAAGTAGATCATTTTGTTGTTTCTAGGATGCTACGGAATGGCATATTTTTAGTTCTTGGAATTATTGTAAAGTGTGTGTGTGTGTGTTTTTTTTAAATTCGAAGCCGCCAACCACATATATGTTACAACTGTCCTAATTTTATAATGAATAAACAAAATTTCAACACATGCCCAATTATTTACAAATTTGGCATCCTATTCATCGACATATATATTAGAGATATTATTTCGTTGCTAATCAGTGATAGTTAAAAGTCCTCAGAATAATCCCGAATTTATTTTGGTCATTAACTGTGTAGAACTAATCATAAAAATTTGACCTGTTATTCCCGGAGTAATAAAACTTAATCTATGGTATTTAAATATATTGTTAGCAGTTAAATTGTATTTTATTTCAAATTATATTTCAAATTTATATATATATATATATATATATATATATATATATATATATATATATATATATATATATATATATATATATATATATATATATATATATATATATATATATATATATATATATATATATATATATATATATATGTATATATATATATGTATATATATATATATACATATTTAAATATATACATATTTAAATATATATGTATATATATATATATGTGTGTGTGTGTGTATATATATATATATATATACATATTTAAATATATATGTATCTGTTTACAAATAGTTGTTCGTGAATCGTTGAGAATTGTCGAAAGTCAATTGAATATATGAAACAGTTCAAAATTTTTGGGACTCAACTTAACAGACTTTACTTATTGTGTCAAAAATATTAAATCGTATCGAGATTTTGATTTAAAACTAGTCGAAATTTTTCCGGGTCACTACAAAAATTCAAACTTGGTCAAAGTCAAAGTCAAAGTCAACGGGGTTGGGACGGGTATCCGACGATTTTTACGTGATGAGAAATCATATATAAGCATGTTGACCAAGTTTTATGTTAATCGGAGTTCTGGTTAAGTGGGGGTGAAAACGTGAAATCACAAAGTTAGTTTGATCAGCCAGTTTCAGCCCAGTTTCCCTTGTCTCCGTGATCGCGAGGCTTTATGACTCTCTGGCTCCGCGATCGCGAGGGTGTCATTCCCATGAGCTGTTTGCTGCATTTTGCCTAGTGCACGAATTAAACTTCAAACAACCATAAATCATGAACCGTAAACATTAAAAACACATATCTTATATCGTTGGAAAGGTAATTTAATGAGGAATACAACTAAACAAATTTCATCAAACAAAAACATCATTTAAAATAACCGAATTCTCATCGAATGATCATTTAATGCTCACCATTTAATGTCTCAAGCTCATAAATACAAATGATGATTCGGGAACTTAACACACACATATAATACGCCGTTTCGTAGGTAATTATGCATATAATACTACTTAACACTTACAAACAACATTGCAAAGCATTTAATGCATCAAAATTCACATTTAAGGCCACCAAACCCTAACCAAAAATCATAACTCATCAATCATGTTATTGAAGTCTTTCTAAGTCAACCTACATACCAAATTCAAGCTAGTGATGTTAGTAACACATTTAATACATGCACTTTAACATCTAACAACATTTAATCAACCAAAACTCAAGATCAAACTAGTCAATTTTCATGTTCAAGCTTGTTGCACAAAAATGTCAAGAACGAGCAAAAAAAATCACATATTCATGTTAGACTTGAGCCATAGACACTAATTAACACACTTTAAAGTTTAAAGATCAAGAACAAGAAATCTAGTGTTTTAGAAAAGCTTACCCCAAGTTATAAAATTGGTACCAAATTAAAGCTCTTGATTAGTAGATCACAAATATGTAATTTATTTTGATGTTAGCTTGCTAGATTGGAAATGGATGATGAATCTTTGATGTGTGAGTTGAGAGAAAAAGTGGAAGTATCAAATGTGAGGAGGTGATGAATGAGTAGAGGAGAAGATGGTTGACTAGTTGACCTAGCGATCAAGTTTGATCATTTGGCACAAATAGTCCCTCGAGTTTAAAAGCGGGTGCGTGAATTAACTAAACGAATCATTTAAAATACGCATATTAACGGAAGATGTTATAACTAAATAACGGACTTAAAATAATTAAACGGAAAGTAAACGGAAAAAGAAGGATTATTACATTACGAGATAAGAAGAAAACGATATATGAGATGGAATGGCGACAATCGAAAATCATTTTGACTATAGTCACTTCAGTGATGAGTCCCTAGTGTTGAGGCTGGGTCAGGGGTGCATGTGGGATCGAAGTGTTGATTGTGAGATAGATAAGATGATGTCTTCTTACTTATGAAGGCATGTTCTTGTTACATTATTGTAGATATTATTGTACAATTTGATTGTGAAAAAGTGTTTGTTTGTATTTGTAATCTATTGTGATTAATTTAGATGGCATGTTGATATGATTACTCTTCCTTTAAAGTAGAAGTACCCGATGGTCTGACAGTTCCAGTCACAACAGCTTTTTTTGGAGCTACCATTGACATGATTGGGATCTTGTTCCCTTTAACTCTTTCCACGCCCCATGTGACTTGTCTAATATGATACCTATGACATGTTACATGTTTTCATGCTCTTTTTAATTGTTGTTATACTGCATGTGACTAGATTGTTATGACTATTGCTAGTTTTAATGTAACTATGATCATGGACTGATTAACTTATGTAGGGATTGTATTAGATACCTTAAAGAATGTTTTTTTTCTTTCATTGATTGACGGAACACGAGTAGTGACCCTTAGGTGTAGTGACCCGAACTTTTCCATGTTTATATATATTAATTGAGATTGATATTTACATGATTAAATGTTTCCAACATGTTAAGCAATCAAACTTGTTAAGACTTGATTAATTGAAATATGTTTCATATAGACAATTGACCACCCAAGTTGACCGGTGATTCACGAACGTTAAAACTTGTAAAAACTATATGATGACACATATATGGATATATATATATATAGTTAACATGATACTATGATAAGTAAACATATCATTAAGTATATTAACAATGAACTACATATGTAAAAACAAGACTACTAACTTAATGATTTTTAAACGAGACATATATGTAACGATTATCGTTGTAAAGACATTTAATGTGTATATATCATATTAAGAGATATTCATACATGATAATATCATGATAATATAATAATTTAAAATCTCATTTGATATTATAAACATTGGGTTAACAACATTTAATAAGATCGTTAACCTAAGGTTTCAAAACAACACTTACATGTAACGACTAACGATGACTTAACGACTCAGTTAAAATGTATATACATGTAGTGTTTTAATATGTATTTATACAATTTTGAAAGACATCAATACACTTATCAAAATACTTCTACTTAACAAAAATGTTTAAAATTACATCCTCGTTCAGTTTCATCAACAATTCTACTCGTATGCACCCGTATTCGTACTCGTACAATACACAGCTTTTAGATGTATGTACTATTGGTAAATACACTCTAATGATCAGCTCTTAGCAGCCCATGTGAGTCACCTAACACATGTGGGAACCATCATTTGGCAACTAGCATGAAATATCTCATAAAATTACAAAAATATGAGTAATCATTCATGACTTATTTACATGAAAACAAAATTACATATCCTTTATATCTAATCCATACACCAACGACCAAAAACACCTACAAACACTTTCATTCTTCAATTTTCTTCATCTAATTGATCTCTCTCAAGTTCTATCTTCAAGTTCTAAGTGTTCTTCATAAATTCTACAAGTTCTAGTTACATAAAATCAAGAATACTTTCAAGTTTGCTAGCTCACTTCCAATCTTGTAAGGTGATCATCTAACCTCAAGAAATCTTTGTTTCTTACAGTAGGTTATCATTCTAATACAAGGTAATAATCATATTCAAACTTTGGTTCAATTTCTATAACTATAACAATCTTATTTCAAGTGATGATCTTACTTGAACTTGTTTTCGTGTCATGATTCTGCTTCAAGAACTTCGAGCCATCCAAGGATCCGTTGAAGCTAGATCCATTTTTCTCTTTTCCAGTAGGTTTATCTAAGGAACTTAAGGTAGTAATGATGTTCATAACATCATTCGATTCATACATATAAAGCTATCTTATTCGAAGGTTTAAACTTGTAATCACTAGAACATAGTTTAGTTAATTCTAAACTTGTTCGCAAACAAAAGTTAATCCTTCTAACTTGACTTTTAAAATCAACTAAACACATGTTCTATATCTATATGATATGCTAACTTAATGATTTAAAACCTAGAAACACGAAAAATACCGTAAAACCGGATTTACGCCGTCGTAGTAACACCGCGGGCTGTTTTGGGTTAGTTAATTAAAAACTATGATAAATTTTGATTTAAAAGTTGTTATTCTGAGAAAATTATTTTTATTATGAACATGAAACTATATCCAAAAATTATGGTTAAACTCAAAGTGGAAGTATGTTTTCTAAAATGGTCATCTAGACGTCGTTCTTTCGACTGAAATGACTACCTTTACAAAAACGACTTGTAACTTATTATTCCGACTATAAACCTATACTTTTTCTGTTTAGATTCATAAAATAGAGTTCAATATGAAACCATAGCAATTTGATTCACTCAAAACGGATTTAAAATGAAGAAGTTATGGGTAAAACAAGATTGGATAATTTTTCTCATTTTAGCTACGTGAAAATTGGTAACAAATCTATTCCAACCATAACTTAATCAACTTGTATTGTATATTATGTAATCTTGAGATACCATAGACATGTATACAATGTTTTGACCTATCATGTCGACACATCTATATATATCTCGGAACAACCATAGACACTCTATATGTGAATGTTGGAGTTAGCTATACAGGGTTGAGGTTGATTCCAAAATATATATAGTTTGAGTTGTGATCAATACTGAGATACGTATACACTGGGTCGTGGATTGATTCAAGATAATATTTATCGATTTATTTCTGTACATCAAACTGTGGACAACTAGTTGTAGGTTACTAACGAGGACAGCTGACTTAATAAACTTAAAACATCAAAATATATTAAAAGTGTTGTAAATATATTTTGAACATACTTTGATATATATGTATATATTGTTATAGGTTCGTGAATCAACCAGTGGCCAAGTCTTACTTCCCGAAGAAGTAAAAATATGTGAAAGTGAGTTATAGTCCCACTTTTAAAATCTAATATTTTTGGGATGAGAATACATGCAGGTTTTATAAATGATTTACAAAATAGACACAAGTACGTGAAACTACATTCTATGGTTGAATTATCAAAATCGAATATGCCCCTTTTTATTAAGTCTGGTAATCTAAGAATTAGGGAACAGACACCCTAATTGACGCGAATCCTAAAGATAGATCTATTGGGCCTAAGAAATCCCATCTAAAGTACCGGATGCTTTAGTACTTCGAAATTTATATCATATCCGAAGGGTGTCCCGGAATGATGGGGATATTCTTATATATGCATCTTGTTAATGTCGGTTACTAGGTGTTCACCATATGAATGATTTTTATCTCTATGTATGGGATGTGTATTGAAATATGAAATCTTGTGGTCTATTATTATGATTTGATATATATAGGTTAAACCTATAACTCACCAACATTTTTGTTGACGTTTTAAGCATGTTTATTCTCAGGTGATTATTAAGAGCTTTCGCTGTCGCATACTTAAATAAGGACGAGATTTGGAGTCCATGCTTGTATGATATTGTGTAAAAACTGCATTCAAGAAACTTATTTTGTTGTAACATATTTGTATTGTAAACCATTATGTAATGGTCGTGTGTAAACAGGATATTTTACATTATCATTGTTTGATAATCTACGTAAAGCTTTTTAAACCTTTATTAATGAAATAAAGGTTATGGTTTGTTTTAAAAATGAATGCAGTCTTTGAAAAACGTCTCATATAGAGGTCAAAACCTCACAACGAAATCAATTAATATGGAACGTTTTTAATCAATAAGAACGGGACATTTCAGTTGGTATCCGAGCGTTGGTCTTAGAGAACCAGAATTTTGCATTAGTGTGTCTTATCGAGTTTGTTAGGATGCATTAGTGAGTCTGGACTTCGACCGTGTTTACTTGAAAAATGATTGCTTAACAAATATTGTTGGAAACTATATATTTTTAACATGTGAATATTATGTGATATATTAATATCTTAACGCCTTTGATATTATGTGATAGATGTCTACCTCTAGAACAAGTCCTATTGAGTCACCTAATAATAATGCAGAGTCAAATGTAAATTGGAATGATTCGTGGACTGATTCACAAGTTCCCGAAGAGGAACCGGAAGAAGAGTCGGAACCGGAAGAAGAGTCGGAACCGGAAGAAGAATCGGAACCGGATGAAGAAATAGAACCGGTGGGGGAAATAATAAAACGGTTAAGTAAAAGAAAATCCTCAACCAACCGACCAAGGTTAATTATGGTCAATGGTGTTTCCGCCAAGGAAGCAAAATATTGGGAGGATTACCAATTCTCCGATGAATCGGATTCCGACGAGAATTCCGATGATGTTATAGAAATTACCCCAACTGAATTTAAAAAGGCAAAAGAAAATAATAAGGGAAAGGGCATAAAAATAGAGAAATCTAATTCCAACCCCGATGAACTTTATATGTATCGTCAACCCCCGAAGTCCTTAAGTTGTAACAATGACCCGGGAACCTCTAAACCACCAGGTTTTTCTA
Organism: Rutidosis leptorrhynchoides; assembly: GCF_046630445.1. NCBI lineage: Eukaryota > Viridiplantae > Streptophyta > Magnoliopsida > Asterales > Asteraceae > Rutidosis > Rutidosis leptorrhynchoides. The sequence goes on along the minus strand of NC_092343.1, from coordinate 205,528,406 downwards.
AACCAATGTGGAAAATGATGGCTCGTATTAGGGGAACATCATATATCCCTAGAAACTTGGCAAAACGAACCAAAAAAGAAGAAGAAGAAACAAACGAGTCGGAATAAGATAGTTGTATTCGTGTGGTGTAATATATGTAATATAGTGTGCTTATGCTTTATGATATATGTAAAAAAATTGCTTGTATTAATAAGTATTTTTTTTATGAATCTAACTCTTGTCTATTTTACAGTATAAAAATACAAAATGGATAGACAACCCAATATTTTAAGAGACCTACCCGGAGACATGATTGATGAAATCTTGTCTAGAGTCGGTCAGAATTCTTCGGCACAACTATTTAAGGCGAGATCAGTTTGTAAAACATTCGAAGAACATTCCAAGAATGCCTTGGTTTATAAAAGGCTTTCGTTCGAAAGATGGGGGATATCACATTGGGAAATTCATAAGTTACGATGTGTTTACTTTGACGCATATATTGAGGGGAACCCAAATGCTATTTTACGCAATGGGTTAAGAAATTATTTTGACTCAATATATCCGAATATTGGACTTCGTGATTTAGAAAAAGCAGCTAACATGCAACATAAAGAAGCATGTTATGCTTACGGATTAGTAATGTTCGCTTCTCACCAAAGTGAGAACAAGAACATCGGGCTACAACTATTAAACAAAACGTTCCCACAAGTGACGGAGTCGGTAATTGGGGTAAGAAATGAGGTTTTTAGATTGTTACGGGACTGTTGGACATTACGTAACCCTCGTCCCTTTGACGACGTTACAACACGCTGTCTTATCAACGGCCATAACGGTTATGTTCCACAAGACCAAGGATGGGAAGTAATCCTAGTAAAACCAGAATGCATGACTTGTTTCTAGACGTATGAATTACGTGTCTTTATTGCCTTTGCTGAACGACTTGTGTACTAGCTAGAATTATCTTCACAACCATCTTGTATCAAATTTATTGTGTGCTATATTTCATGCTATATGTAAAATAAGCGGTATTGTAAGTTTGTAAAATATTGTGTAAAAGTTTGAACGCGAAATATTATTATAATCTGTTTTTCATATAGAATTGTAGTAGTTGAATTGTATATTAGCTACTAAGTATGAACTTAACGGGTAGGTACTACCCGAATTTAAACTTATAAAACGCTAATATGAAGAAAAAGCTTTTATAAATGAGTTCATATTATGCTACGAAATACTATTAACTACTCTTAATATTCTGTATGATTAACTTGTTCCATTTGACTATTTTGAAGGAAATGGCACCGACTACTCGACACACCGTGAATATGAATGAAGAGGAATTCCGTACTTTTCTAGCTTCAAACATAGCCGCAGTACAGGCTGCGCTACATACCAACAATAACCTTGGATCTAGCAGTACAGGAAATCGTGTAGGATGCACCTACAAAGAATTCACTGCCTGCAAACCTTTAGAATTTGATGGAACCGAAGGACCGATCGGATTGAAACGGTGGACCGAGAAGGTCGAATCGGTGTTTGCCATAAGTAAGTGTACTGAAGAGGACAAAGTGAAGTACGCTACGCATACCTTCACAGGTTCTGCGTTAACATGGTGGAATACCTATCTAGAGCAAGTGGGACAAGACGATGCGTACGTACTACCGTGGTCAGCATTCAAGCACTTGATGAACGAGAAGTACCGTCCCAGAACCGAGGTCAATAAGCTCAAGACAGAACTTAGAGGGTTACGAACCCAAGGATTTGATATTACCATGTACGAAAGACGATTCACAGAATTGTGCCGATTGTGTCCGGGAGCGTTCGAAGATGAGGAAGAGAAGATCGACGTGTTTGTGAAAGGATTACCGGAAAAAATCCAAGAAGATATAAGTTCACACGAGCCCACCTCCATACAACAGGCATGTAGAATGGCTTACAAACTAGTGAACCAGATTGAAGAAAGAATTAAAGAATAGACTGCTGAAGAGGCCAATGTGAAGCAAGTCAAAAGAAAATGGGAGGAAAACGGTGATAAGAATCACCAATACAACAACAACAGCAATTACAACAATAATCGCAACAATTATCCCAACAATCGCAACATCAATCGCAACTACAACAAACGGCCCAACAACAACAACAATAACAACAACAGCAACTACAACAATCATCCCAATAACAATAATAACCGCAACAACAACAACAATCAGAAGCAGCTATGCCAAAGGTGTGAAAAGTATCACTCGGGGTTCTGCACCAAATTTTGCAACAAGTGTAAAAGAAATGGTCATAGCGCGGTGAAGTGTGAGGTCTACGGACCAGGGGTTAATAGAACGAAAGGAACAAATGGTGTCGGAACGAGTAATGGCGGAGCAAGTAGTGTCGGAGCAAGTTATGCCAATGTAGTTTGTTATAAATGTGGAAAACCGGGCCACATTATTAGAAATTGCCCGAACCAGGAGAACACGAATGGACAAGGCCGCGGAAGAGTTTTCAATATTAATGCGGCAGAGGCACAGGAAGACCCGGAGCTTGTTACGGGTACGTTTATTATTGACAATAAATCTGCTTACGTTTTATTTGATTCGGGTGCGGATAGAAGCTATATGAGTAGAGATTTTTGTGCTAAATTAAGTTGTCCATTGACGCCTTTGGATAGTAAATTTTTACTCCAATTAGCAAATGGTAAATTAATTTCAACAGATAATATATGTCGGAATCGAGAAATTAAACTGGTTAACGAAACATTTAAGATTGATTTGATACCAGTAGAGTTAGGGAGTTTTGATGTGATAATCGGTATGGACTGGTTGAAAGAAGTGAAAGCAGAGATCGTTTGTTACAAAAATGCAATTCGCATTATACGAGAAAAAGGAAAACCCTTAATGGTGTACGGAGAAAAGGGCAACACGAAGCTACATCTTATTAGTAATTTGAAGGCACAAAAACTAATAAGAAAAGGTTGCTATGCTGTTCTAGCACACGTCGAGAAAGTACAAACTGAAGAAAAGAGCATCAATGATGTTCCCATTGCAAAAGAATTTCCCGATGTATTTTCGAAAGAATTACCGGGATTACCCCCACATCGATCCATTGAATTTCAAATAGATCTTGTACCAGGAGCTGCACCAATAGCTCGTGCTCCTTACAGACTCGCACCCAGCGAGATGAAAGAACTGCAAAGCCAATTACAAGAACTTTTAGAGCGTGGTTTCATTCGACCAAGCACATCACCGTGGGGAGCTCCTGTTTTGTTTGTCAAGAAGAAAGATGGTACATTCAGGTTGTGTATCGACTACCGAGAGTTGAACAAACTTACCATCAAGAACCGCTACCCACTACCGAGAATCGACGACTTATTTGATCAACTACAAGGCTCGTCTGTTTATTCAAAGATTGACTTACGTTCCGGGTATCATCAAATGCGGGTGAAAGAAGATGATATTCCAAAGACTGCTTTCAGAACACGTTACGGTCATTACGAGTTTATGGTCATGCCTTTTGGTTTAACTAATGCACCAGCTGTGTTCATGGACCTTATGAACCGAGTGTGTGGACCATACCTTGACAAGTTTGTAATTGTTTTCATTGATGACATACTTATTTACTCAAAGAATGACCAAGAACACGGTGAACATTTGAGAAAGGTGTTAGAAGTATTGAGGAAAGAAGAATTGTACGCTAAGTTTTCAAAGTGTGCATTTTGGTTAGAAGAAGTTCAATTCCTCGGTCACATAGTGAACAAAGAAGGTATTAAGGTGGATCCGGCAAAGATAGAAACTGTTGAAAAGTGGGAAACCCCAAAAACTCCGAAACACATACGCCAGTTTTTAGGACTAGCTGGTTACTACAGAAGGTTCATCCAAGACTTTTCCAGAATAGCAAAACCCTTGACTGCATTAACGCATAAAGGGAAGAAATTTGAATGGAATGATGAACAAGAGAAAGCGTTTCAGTTATTGAAGAAAAAGTTAACTACGGCACCTATATTGTCATTGCCTGAAGGGAATGATGATTTTGTGATTTATTGTGACGCATCAAAGCAAGGTCTCGGTTGTGTATTAATGCAACGAACGAAGGTGATTGCTTATGCGTCTAGACAATTGAAGATTCACGAACAAAATTATACGACGCATGATTTGGAATTAGGCGCGGTTGTTTTTGCATTAAAGACTTGGAGGCACTACTTATATGGGGTCAAAAGTATTATATATACCGACCACAAAAGTCTTCAACACATATTTAATCAGAAACAACTGAATATGAGGCAGCGTAGGTGGATTGAATTGTTGAATGATTACGACTTTGAGATTCGTTACCACCCGGGGAAGGCAAATGTGGTAGCCGATGCCTTGAGCAGGAAGGACAGAGAACCCATTCGAGTAAAATCTATGAATATAATGATTCATAATAACCTTACTACTCAAATAAAGGAGGCGCAACAAGGAGTTTTAAAAGAGGGAAATTTAAAGGATGAAATACCCAAAGGATCGGAGAAGCATCTTAATATTCGGGAAGACAGAACCCGGTATAGGGCTGAAAGGATTTGGGTACCAAAATTTGGAGATATGAGAGAAATGGTACTTAGAGAAGCTCATAAAACCAGATACTCAATACATCCTGGAACGGGGAAGATGTACAAGGATCTCAAGAAACATTTTTGGTGGCCGGGTATGAAAGCCGATGTTGCTAAATACGTAGGAGAATGTTTGACGTGTTCTAAGGTCAAAGCTGAGCATCAGAAACCATCAGGTCTACTTCAACAACCCGAAATCCCGGAATGGAAATGGGAAAACATTACCATGGATTTCATCACTAAATTGCCAAGGACTGCAAGTGGTTTTGATACTATTTGGGTAATAGTTGATATTCTCACCAAATCAGCACACTTCCTGCCAATAAGAGAAGATGACAAGATGGAGAAGTTAGCATGACTGTATTTGAAGGAAGTCATCTCCAGACATGGAATACCAATCTCTATTATCTCTGATAGGGATGGCAGATTTATTTCAAGATTCTGGCAGACATTACAGCAAGCATTAGGAACTCGTCTAGACATGAGTACTGCCTATCATCCACAAACTGATGGGCAGAGCGAAAGGGCGATACAAATGCTTGAAGACATGCTACGAGCATGTGTTATTGATTTCGGAAACAGTTGGGATCGACATCTACCGTTAGCAGAATTTTCCTACAACAACATCTACCATTCAAGCATTGAGATGGCACCGTTTGAAGCACTTTATGGTAGAAAGTGCAGGTCTCTGATTTGTTGGAGTGAAGTGGGGGATAGACAGATTACGGGTCCGGAGATTATACAAGAAACTACCGAGAAGATCATCCAAATTCAACAACGTTTGAAAACCGCCTAAAGTCGACAAAAGAGCTACGCTGACATTAAAAGAAAAGATATAGAATTTGAAATTGGAGAGATGGTCATGCTTAAAGTTGCACCTTGGAAAAGCGTTGTTCGATTTGGTAAACGAGGGAAATTAAATCCAAGGTATATTGGACCATTCAAGATTATTGATCGTGTCGGACCAGTAGCTTACCGACTTGAGTTACCTCAACAACTCGCGGCTGTACATAACACTTTCCACGTCTCGAATTTGAAGAAATGTTTTGCTAAAGAAGATCTCACTATTCCGTTGGATGAAATCCAAATCAACAAAAAACTCCAATTCATCGAAGAACCCGTCGAAATAATGGATCGTGAGGTTAAAAGACTTAAGCAAAACAAGATACCAATTGTTAAGGTTCAATGGAATGATCGTAGAGGACCCGAGTTCACCTGGGAGCGTGAAGATCAGATGAAGAAGAAATACCCGCATCTATTTCCAGAAGATTCGTCAACAGCTTAAAATTTCGGGACGAAATTTATTTAACGGGTAGGTACTGTAGTGACCCAAACTTTTCCATGTTTATATATATTAATTGAGATTGATATTTACATGATTAAATGTTTCCAACATGTTAAGCAATCAAACTTTTTAAGACTTGATTAATTAAAATATGTTTCATATAGACAATTGACCACCCAAGTTGACCGGTGATTCACGAACGTTAAAACTTGTAAAAACTATATGATGACACATATATGGATATATATATAGTTAACATTATACTATGATAAGTAAACATATCATTAAGTATATTAACACCGAACTACATATGTAAAAACAAGACTACTAACTTAATGATTTTTAAACGAGACATATCTGTAACGATTATCGTTGTAAAGACATTTAATGTGTATATATCATATTAAGAGATATTCATACATGATAATATCATGATAATATAATAATTTAAAATCTCATTTGATATTATAAACATTGGGTTAACAACATTTAATAAGATCGTTAACCTAAAGGTTTCAAAACAACACTTACATGTAACGACTAACGATGACTTAAAGACTCAGTTAAAATGTATATACATGTAGTGTTTTAATATGTATTTATACAATTTTGAAAGACTTCAATACACTTATCAAAATACTTCTACTTAACAAAAATGCTTACAATTACATCCTCGTTCAGTTTCATCAACAATTCTACTCGTATGCACCCGTATTCGTACTCGTACAATACACAGCTTTTAGATGTATGTACTATTGGTATATACACTCCAATGATCAGCTCTTAGCAGCCCATGTGAGTCACCTAACACATGTGGGAACCATCATTTGGCAACTAGCATGAAATATCTCATAAAATTACAAAAATATGAGTAATCATTCATGACTTATTTACATGAAAACAAAATTACATATCCTTTATATCTAATCCATACACCAACGACCAAAAACACCTACAAACACTTTAATTCTTCAATTTTCTTCATCTAATTGATCTCTCTCAAGTTCTATCTTCAAGTTCTAAGTGTTCTTCATAAATTCTACAAGTTCTAGTTACATAAAATCAAGAATACTTTCAAGTTTGCTAGCTCACTTCCAATCTTGTAAGGTGATCATCTAACCTCAAGAAATCTTTGTTTCTTACAGTAGGTTATCATTCTAATACAAGGTAATAATCATATTCAAACTTTGGTTCAATTTCTATAACTATAACAATCTTATTTCAAGTGATGATCTTACTTGAACTTGTTTTCGTGTCATGATTCTGCTTCAAGAACTTCGAGCCATCCAAGGATCCGTTGAAGCTAGATTCATTTTTCTCTTTTCCAGTAGGTTTATCCAAGGAACTTAAGGTAGTAATGATGTTCATAACATCATTCGATTCATACATATAAAGCTATCTTATTCGAAGGTTTAAACTTGTAATCACTAAAACATAGTTTAGTTAATTCTAAACTTGTTCGCAAACAAAAGTTAATCCTTCTAACTTGACTTTTAAAATCAACTAAACACATGTTCTATATCTATATGATATGCTAACTTAATGATTTAAAACCTGGAAACACGAAAAATACCGTAAAACCGGATTTACGCCGTCGTAGTAACACCGCGGGCTGTTTTGGGTTAGTTAATTAAAAACTATGATAAACTTTGATTTAAAAGTTTTTATTCTGAGAAAATTATTTTTATTATGAACATGAAACTATATCCAAAAATTATGGTTAAACTCAAAGTGGAAGTATGTTTTCTAAAATGGTCATCTAGACGTCGTTCTTTCGACTGAAATGACTACCTTTACAAAAACGACTTGTAACTTATTTTTCCGACTATAAACCTATACTTTTTCTGTTTAGATTCATAAAATAGAGTTCAATATGAAACCATAGCAATTTGATTCACTCAAAACGGATTTAAAATGAAGAAGTTATGGGTAAAACAAGATTGGATAATTTTTCTCATTTTAGCTACGTGAAAATTGGTAACAAATCTATTCCAACCATAACTTAATCAACTTGTATTGTATATTATGTAATCTTGAGATACCATAGACACGTATACAATGTTTCGACCTATCATTTCGACACATCTATATATATTTCGGAACAACCATAGACACTCTATATGTGAATGTTGGAGTTAGCTATACAGGGTTGAGGTTGATTCCAAAATATATATAGTTTGAGTTGTGATAAATACTGAGATACGTATACACTGGGTCGTGGATTGATTCAAGATAATATTTATCGATTTATTTCTGTACATCTAACTGTGGACAACTAGTTGTAGGTTACTAACGAGGACAGCTGACTTAATAAACTTAAAACATCAAAATATATTAAAAGTGTTGTAAATATATTTTGAACATACTTTGATATATATGTTTATATTGTTATAGGTTCGTGAATCAACCAGTGGCCAAGTCTTACTTCCCGAAGAAGTAAAAATCTGTGAAAGTGAGTTATAGTCCCACTTTTAAAATCTAATATTTTTGGGATGAGAATACATGCAGGTTTTATAAATGATTTACAAAATAGACACAAGTACGTGAAACTACATTTTATGGTTGAATTATCGAAATCGAATATGCCCCTTTTTATTAAGTCTGGTAATCTAAGAATTAGGGAACAGACACCCTAATTGACGCGAATCCTAAAGATAGATCTATTGGGCCTAACAAACCCCATCCAAAGTACCAGATGCTTTAGTACTTCGAAATTTATATCATATCCGAAGGGTGTCCCGGAATGATGGGGATATTCTTATATATGCATCTTGTTAATGTCGGTTACCAGGTGTTCACCATATGAATGATTTTTATCTCTATGTATGGGATGTGTATTGAAATATGAAATCTTGTGGTCTATTATTATGATTTGATATATATAGGTTAAACCTATAACTCACCAACATTTTTGTTGACGTTTTAAGCATGTTTATTCTTAGGTGATTATTAAGAGCTTCCGCTGTCTCATACTTAAATAAGGACGAGATTTGGAATCCATGCTTGTATGATATTGTGTAAAAACTGCATTCAAGAAACTTATTTTGTTGTAACATATTTGTATTGTAAACCATTATGTAATGGTCGTGTGTAAACAGGATATTTTACATTATCATTATTTGATAATCTACGTAAAGCTTTTTAAACCTTTATTGATGAAATAAAGGTTATGGTTTGTTTTAAAAATGAATGCAGTCTTTGAAAAACGTCTCATAAAGAGGTCAAAACCTGGCAACGAAATCAATTAATATGGAACGTTTTTAATCAATAAGAACGGGACATTTCATTAGGAATTGTGGATTAGGTAGTAGTCCATTTGTTATTGATGAAAGCTGGAAACCCTAGCTTAATAGAATTAAGTTATATGAAATTTAGACAAAATTCTTTATGTTTTGGCTGTTGTAATATGTAAATTCCCAATAGATGTAATTATTAGTTCCTTATACTTGAAGGTAGCTAGTAGAAGTGATTGATGAAAAAACAGTTTCAGTCACAATGTATGTGTCTGGGGTACTGTTGACGTTGATGAGATTCAATCTTATATGACATGTTTTTGAACTAGAGTATAGAGGTTATGAGGTTGTAGAAAGGTTTAAATCAGAATAGCGTGATGATTTCAGGATGAATAGGATGGATGAGTTTAAATGGAGTACCGTGTGTATGGAAAGATAATTAGTAGATTAAAAACATGTGTGTATGGATGAGTTTATCGTGTGTATGGAAAGATGAGTTTAAATGGAGTACCGTGTGTATGGATGAGTTTAAATGGAGTTATATATATATATATATATATATATATATATATATATATATATATATATATATATATATATATATATATATATATCTTGAATGTTATTTTTGTCGATCGTTTTTCAGCATAAATAATAACATTCATCACGAAGTGTCTCTTCTAAATGTTTATATTTTCGTGTGATCTTGATGCCGGAAAAAAAAATTCCCAAAAATTTTTTTTTTGCTTCCCCCCGATTGGTTACTTCCCCATTGATCCTGCCCCTATATATATATATATATATATATATATATATATATATATATATATATATATATATATATATATATATATATATATATATATATATATATATATATATTCATAACCTACGAATTTTTTGAGATTATTAAAAAAAAATTTGTTCATACGTAAAAAAAGGTGCTAAAAATTTTACCCAGCATTTATTTTAATAAAAGATAGGGAATTATATTGTTCAATGTATTATATTGATTTAAGTTTCGTGTTATATATATCATGAGTTTTTTTTTTCTTTTTTTTTTATATTAACAGCTACACTATACAGGATCACCCATGGGAGACTTAACAACCATGCGTTCATCTCCTGCAGTTGCATAACCTGTCCCCAACTGCTGTCCAGGAGAAAACCCGACATAATCCAAGGGCATGGCGGTAAAAACTCTTCCCCCATTGCCCCCGAGCGATGTTCGGAAGGCATCTTTGTATGAAATTCAAAGGTAAAATGGCAATATTTTGTGCAATGCTGCACTCTACGGGAGTCGAACTCCTGACCTCTCGCGAAGAGAGAAAAATCACTACCACATAAGCTACAACACAAGGTAGATGAACAATATTGGATCATGTAATTTATTAAAAGAAACAAATGCACATATTTGGAAAACTGTAATACATATTTTGATGAAGTCTCCAATCGATTATATAGAATTAGTTTTTTCCCAAATATATTCATAGTAAAACTTGTTGAAATTGAAAAAATATGATTAGTCAAGTTACTTTTTCATTTAACACTCCTTTCCTCCCCATTTAATACTCCTCGGATAAAAATACATTTTAAAAAATCTCATTATTACATTTTACTTTTATTCATTTTCCCATTTTACCCGTTACAATTTACCTATTTTTTGTGTTTTACATTCATAAAGCAGTGGTATAAAAGATTTCACTTTATTATTTTTATTTATTTTTGAAAGTGAATTATTAAATTGAGAAATTCCAGATAAAAAAACAAGCTTATTAAATTTAAACGGAAGAAATATCATTTTTGTAAAAAACAATTAAGACAAAATTTCATTCCTCGTCCCTGAACATTACATCAAATTTGACTCCTCGTCCTTTTCCTTTTTTTTTGTGCATCCCTCGTCCTAATGTACCACAATTCTACACCCCTCGTACTTTTTCTTTCTGTCAATTCTACATCCCTCGTCCATAAAAAGGACGAGGGAACTAGAATTGTGGTACATTATGGACGAGGGAAGCACAAAAAAAAGAAAAAGGACGAGGAGTCAAATTTGATGTAAAGTTTAAGGACGAGGAATAAAATTTTGTCAAAAATTAAATCAAAGTAAGATCACCTCAAGTAAACCTAAGGGGTGGCTTGATGGTATGATGCTTGAAAAGTTTCAAAGGGATTCAGGTTCAATCCCCACCTGCTACAGATTAAGAGACTTGCCTTTAAAAAAAATGATCACCTCAAGTACATTCAAGTATTTGAGAAGAGAAAATTGCGCGGATAGTCCCCGTGGTTTGTAGCACCCAGCGTGGATAGACAAAGTTAGTGATTTGAGTGTGGATGGTCCTTGTGACTTAAAAGTGGAGCAACGATAGCCCAATTCACTAACACTGTTAAATTTTCTGTTAAAATCTAGTCATGTGCTATGCATGTGAGGTTATTTTAGTCATTTACCATTTTTTCTTGTTTGATACTCTGTATCTTCAACCCTCTTATAATTAAGAACACCATGTTCCTTTTCTTCTTCAACCCATTCTTTAAACCCAGATCACAATCCTTTAAAACCTAAAACTAAAACTAAAAATTAAAAACAAATTAAACCAAACAAGATTGTACATTTATCAATTAAAAACCTAGCCAATTATATCGGCCATAATAGAAGATTTCAAAAGTTTAGGGGTAGATTGATGTAGATTAATGTAGATTGGTTCCTTTTATTTAGGGGTAAGCTTCAACGCTTGATAAGAGCTGTGTAGGATGCAACTTCATATTCTACTTGTTAGTTGTTACCTGATGTACGTAAGCCAATTTCGGCTATGACGACAGATCAGTATGTGACCATTACACCATACAATTACCTCCAATAAAGACAACTTGATCAAAAATCCAAACTTTGTTTTTAACATTAAGAACACCCAAATATTCCTTTTCTTCTTCAAACCATTCTTTAAACCCAGATCACAATTCATTTTAAAACATAAAACTAAAACTAAAAATTAAAAACAAATTAGAAGATGGAGATTGCACCCTAATATCATCATTTACACCATCAATTCGAAGCTGAGAGCTCAAATTAACAGATTCAAATCTAGATCTAGAAAAAGGAGCTTCAGTCTAGAAATTACAACCGTACGAACATTCTCATTTGGTACTTTAATCACTAGGTCACTCCATCTATATTGGTTCCCAGTTAAAAAACCCTAGATTCAAAACACAAAATTACTTTCATACAAATTATTAAAAGAAGTAAAAAAAAACCTGTCACATATTTAAGCTTACTCTCATTATTGGGAAGAAGCAATTGACGCCGTCGTCTTCATCGCCATTCCGGTCGCCGGAATGTAGCCGATTCATTGCCGTAATTTCTGGTTATCGGAACCTGTTGCGGTGGTGACAATTAGCATAACGATGGACTATTCAATTGAGAACGAATTCATCGTCGTATTTCTGGTTGCCGGAATTTGTGGCGGTTGTGATGGTTGGTTCAGCTACGTATTAATCGATTAAAGGCAGTAACCTTTCATGTGTGAATGAGATTGAAAATGAATTACAGATCTGCTTTTATTATTATTATTTATTTTAACATATAAAGATGACTATTTGTAGATTAGGTAGAAAGATAAAGATTTAGATTTAGAAGAAGAAATGGAGTTTAATTGGGTTTAAATATAAATATTTAATTTATTTATATGTATATTTATATTTGTTCATTAAATATAAAACATAAATTGGAGAAAATACGTGCAAATGACGAATTTACCCTCACATGTTTGGCACATGATTCAGTTTTAACGGAAAAGGTTAACAGTGTTAGTGAAGTGGGCTATCTTTGCTCCACTTTTAAGTCACAAGGACCATCCACACTCAAATCACCAACTTTGTCTATCCACGTTGGGTGCTACAAACCACTGGGACCCGCGCAATTTTCTCATTTGAGAATTAACTGTACTTTCAAGCACTGAAGAATTAACTGAAAAGTTGTTAATCGACTACTAATTCAAACTTCAAAAGAAGTATTTTAATATTGACTTCTATTGGTCAACCCCGTTGATGGGCTTACTAGTTGATTGTGTGTGGAAAGTCGATATTGTTTTATTTGATTGTGGTTTGCCTAATTTTTTTTTAGTCAATTCCAAAAGTGACTACTTTTATTAACAATTTCGTAAACTACTTATTGTCTTTTTCTTTTCTAGCTTCTACGGAGTAATTTTTTAGGCTGTTAATCGAATACTCTAAACATCAATTGTAACCTAAAAATTAAAAGGGTTAAAGCCACAAATTGACTATATACTTTCTTAAATGTTTCGATGTTGCCCATATACATATTTGCGTCCTACTGTCGTCTACAAACTTTCAAAAAATGTACTAATGTCAACATTTCGTTACCAGTTACCTGTTGAACCGGTAAAGTTAATTATTTAACTTTTTTTAATTGTATATGTCCCGCCATATACTATCAATTGTGTTTCGATGTCGCCCATATACTTTCAGTTTCTGTTCTGATATATCACCGACGTGTCATAACTACTTAGAAGTCACGTTATCAATTGTTTTCATTACAGGTAAAAAAAAGTATAATGAGCGACATCGGTACATTTTTTGAAAGTTTGTAGACAACAGTGGGACGCAAATGGGTATATAGGCGACATCGAGATATTTGAAAAAGTATATAGCAAATTTGTGGCTTTAACCCAAATTAAAATTTAAAATTTTCATGCAGTCATGTTACTTTTAAAAAGTTATGTTCAATAAAAAGTAGATCATTTTTTTACGAAAATTGTTCATGTATAGAAATATATTTAATAATCTGAATATTTATCATGTTGAAGGCCCTTGGCTTCGAATCCGTTTAATTCATATTCGAATGGTGTATCATACGGTTTAGACGTATAAAAACATCATTTCTGTACTGAGAAAATGTTCGGAACACATAAAAACAGTGTTAAAAGCAGTTTTTATTATTTATACGTTCAGCGTGCTCCGTCAAAAATAGTAAATAAATTACATGAACAGGACGCTCAGCATTTTGCATAAATACGAAGACTACTTTTTATGCTCAAGCCCTAAAATGTAAGACCCTAATATTTATTAAACAGAGATGTATATAGAGTACATGAAGTGTTGGGGACATTGTGTAAATAAATTGAGGTCAGAGACTGATCAGAGCAATGTGCGCTCAGCGCACACTTAAGGGTGCGTGTGGCGCACTTCCACTGTAGCCGGGTTCTGCTTCTTTTAATTAGATATTTTGAAGGGCTCTTTGGTAATTTCAGTTATGAACGAGTTTAAGACCAGTAGATTAGATCTTGGGGTATCATTTACTCCATTTCCAACAACCTCATCCTTTCCACTTCAATTTTAGAGAAAGAGATTCTTAGTGTGAGAAAGCTCAAGTAAAGGAAGAAGGAGCTAGTTTCGGGTCTTACCTCGAGTTATAAAGTTGTTCATCTCCTCACTAGCTACGTTTTGGGTGTAGTGGTATGTTCTAACTTTGATTTCCTTACTTTGATTTTATGTATGGGTTAGGGTTTGGGTAAATGAAGAACATAAACCCATATTTGGTGATTTTGGGTGTTCTTGGGTAAGATTAAGTCATGAAGACTCAAGAATGACTAACCTAGGGTTTCAAAGTGTTAATTAGTGTTTATGGATCTTAAATGGTAGTTAACCACTAGCACACTTAGTGTTTAAAGTGAATGAGTGTATTTGGCTTTTGGTAGTGACCCAAATGAGTGTGTTAACCTTGAAATGGGTCAAATGAGTCCTTGATGACCTAAGTGGGTTAATGGGTGTGAAAATGAGATAACCTTGTGATTAAAGGTGTATTAAGACCATAATCAAATTGTTGGTAAGGGTTTGACATAATCCCGACCTAGTGTTAGAATGAATGGTGCAAATGGGTCACGTTTGCACTAGGGGCCAAGTGGCACTTAGATGACGAATAAGTTGGTTGACCAACTTGAATGAATGATTGATATATGTGCATAATGTAATAGGTACGTTACCTTGAAGTTGCGAGCTTGATTTATCAATTCACCGAAGGCGTAAGGTGAGTGGAATAATTATGCGTGTGCATATATAATGTATTTATTTGTGTAGTATGAATGTGGAATTGTCGTTCAAGACACCACATTCTAAGTAACGAGTGGTATTGTCGCGGTGTTTAAGACACCATTATTGGTTTGATTGACATGTGGTATTGTCGCGGTGTTTAAGACACCACATTGTCATGGGAGTGGAATTGTCGCGGTGTTTAAGACACCACATTGTCATGGGAGTGGAATTGTCGCGGTATTCAAGACACCACTCATTGTTTTGATTGACATGTGGAATCGTCGCGGTGTTCAAGACGCCACATTGTCATGGGGGTGAGTTAGTCGCGGTATTCAAGACATCACCCGAGGGATTAGTGATTACGCGGTGTTTAAGTAACACTAATGGATGTTATGAACTCCGACGGTCTTTTCCGAGTACCATTCCCTAGTATGATTGGTTAACCATGGTTGTGTGATTTTTTGTATTAGCATATTTAATTGTGAACTATATGCTATTGGTGTCGCTAGCTTATTGCGAATTGCGGTTATTGGTTTTTGCATCATGGTTGCATAGTTGTCGAGTTGCTAGCTTGTATACGGTATTGTGTAAGTGATTGCAAGTAAGTAGGTTATATATGTATATGTATAATTATTGCATTCACTAAGCATTTTTCTTACCCTCTCGTTGTTTACCTTATTATATCCTCCGGTGTGGACAAGGATAAGGGCGTTCGTTTGGATTAGTGATTCCTCTTCGTTATGTTAAGAGATGTTTTTGGACGTATAGCTTTTTGAAGTTTGACCAAGATTTAGGTAGTTTAACCCCCAAACATCATGCTCTAGTGTCGTTTGGAATTTAAAATAATTTGGTCGAAACTTGTATTTTGTACGAAACTCGTAATATGGGCATACGTGGGCCCGGTGTCGTAAAACTTCTTTTATTATTTGAATGTGTTAGTTTTACATATTATAACATGTTGTGAAAAGCGTTTCGCCTAAATATGTCGGGAAGTGGGTGATCTTTTTTGGAAAAATTGCAAATTCGGACAGAAGCTGCCAGGGCAGTCTGCGCGCCGCGCACCCTAAGGTGGTGCACGTGGCGCACCCTTCTGACATAAATTTTTTTTTTTATTACGCGTATTCGATTGTATATTGGGTTGGGTTGTTACAAGTGGTATCAGAGCATTGTCTAAGGGATTTAGGCGACTTAAGATATGTGCCTAGACTTAGACTTTATTGTGTATGCGCTTTATGCGGGACTTGTAGGAGACGGGTCGGACCGGGGATTGGTTAGTGCCTAGGTTTAGGTGAACTATGAAATGTCCCGTTCATATTGATTATAAACGTTCCATATTAATTGATTTCGTCGCGAGGTTTTGACCTCTATATGAGACGTTTTTCAAAGACTGCATTCATTTTTAAAACAACCATAACCTTTATTTTATCTATAAAGGTTTAAAAAGCATTACGTAGATTATCAAATAATGATAATCTAAAATATACCGTTTACACACTACCATTACATAATGGTTTACAATAAGAATATATTACATCAAAAATAAGTTTCTTGAATGCAGTTTTTACATAATATCATACAAGCATGGACTCCAAATCTTGTCCTTATTTTAGTATGCAACAGCGGAAGCTCTTAATAATCACCTGAGAATAAACATGCTTAAAACGTCAACAAAAATGGTGGTGAGTTATAGGCTTAACCTATATATTATCAAATCATAATAATAGACCACACGATTTCATATTTCAATATACATCCCATACATAGAGATAAAAATCATTCATATGGTGAACACCTGGTAACCGACATTAACAAGATGCATATAAGAATATCCCTATCATTCCGGGAAATTCTTCGGACATGATAAAAACAACATCGAAGTATTAATGCATCCAGTACTTTGGATGAGGTTCGTTAAGCCCAATAGATCTATCTTTAGTATTCGCGTCAATTAGTAGACCGATTTACTAATTCTTAGGTTACCAAGCAAAAGGGGCATATTTGACTTCGATCATTCACACATATAATGTAGTTTCAATTACTTGTGTTTATTTCGTAAAACATTTATAAAACTGCATTATTCTCATCCCAAAATATTAGATTTTAAAAGTGGGACTATAACTCACTTTCACAGATTTTTACTTCGTCGGGAAGTAAGACTTGGCCACTGGTCGATTCACGAACCTATAACAAATATGTACATATATATCAAAGTATGTTCAAAATATATTTACAATATTTTTAATACGTTTTTCTGTTTTAAATTTATTAAGTCAGTTGTCCTCGTTAGTAACCTACAAATAGTTGTCCACAGTTAGATGTACATAAATAAATCGATATATATTATCTTGAATCAATCCACGACCCAGTGTATACACGTCTCAGGCTAGATCACAACTCAAAGTATATATATTTTTGGAATCAACCTCAACCCTGTATAACTAACTCCTACATTACTGCATATAGAGTGTCTATGGTTGTTCTAAATAATATATATACATGGGTCGATATGATATGTCAAAACATTTGCATACGTGTCTATGGTATCCCAAGATTACATTAGAATACATGTATAATACAATATAAGTTAGCTAGGATATGATTTGTATAGAATTGTTACAATATTTCCCGTAGCTACAACAATCAAAAAATATCCAATCTTGTTTTACCCATAACTTCTTCGTTTTAAATCCGATTTGAGTGAATCAAATTGCTATGGTTTCATATTGAACTCTATTTTATGAATATAAACATAAAAAGTATAGGTTTATAGTCAAAAAAATAAGTTACAAGTCGTTTTTGTAAAGGTAGTCATTTCAGTCGAAAGAACGACGTCTAGATGACCATTTTGGAAAACATACTTCCACTTTGAGTTTAACCATGATTTTTGGATATAGTTTCATGTTCATAAGAAAAATAATTTTCCCAGAAGAACAACTTTTAAATCAAAGTTTATTATAGTTTTTAATTAACTAACCCAAAACAGCCCGCGGTGTTACTACGACGGCGTATATCCGATTTTACGGTGTTTTTCGTTTTTTCCGATTTTAAATCATTAAGTTAGCATATCATATAGATATAGAACACGTGTTTAGTTGATTTTAAAAGTCAAGTTAGAAAGATTAACTTTTATTTGCGAACAAGTTTAGAATTAACTAAACTATGTTCTAGTGATTACATGTTCAAATCTTCGAATAAGATAGTTTTATATGTATGAATCGAATGATGTTATGAACATCATTACAACCTCAAGTTTAGTCGGTAAACCTACTGTAAGTGACAAGAAATGATCTAGCTTCAAAGGATCTTGGATGGCTTGAAAGTTTTTGAAGTAGAATCATGACACGAAAACAAGTTCAAGTAAGATTATCACTCGAATTAAGATAGTTATAGTTATAGGAATTGAAACAAAGTTTGTATATGAGTATTACCTTGATTTAGAATAATATCTTACTATAAACAACAAGGATTTCTTGAGGTTGAGTGATCACTTTACAAGATTGGAAGTGAGCTAGTAAACTTGGAAGTATTCTTGATTTTATGGAACTAGAACTTGTAGAATTTATGAAGAACACTTTGAACTTGTAGATGGAACTTGAGAGAGATCAATTAGATGAAGAAAATTGAAGAATAAAAGTGTTTTTAGGTGTTTTTGGTCGTTGGTATATGGATTAGATATAATGGATATGTAATTTTGTTTTCATGTAAATAAGTCATGAATGATTACTCATATTTTTGTAATTTTATGAAATATTTCATTCTAGTTTCCAAATGATGGTTCCCACATGTGTTAGGTGACTCACATGGGCTGCTAAGAGCTGATCATTAGAGTGTATATACCAATAGTACATACATCTAAAAGCTGTGTATTGTACGAGTACGAATACAGGTGCATACGAGTAGAATTGTTGATGAAACTGAATGAGGATGTAATTGTAAGCATTTTTGTTAAGTAGAAGTATTTTGATAAGTGTCTTGAAGTCTTTCAAAAGTGTATGAATACATATTAAAACACTACATGTATATACATTTTAACTGAGTCGTTAAGTCATCGTTAGTCGTTACATGTAAATGTTGTTTTGAAACCTTTAGGTTAACGATCTTGTTAAATGTTGTTAACCCATTATTTATTATATCTAATGAGATGTTAAGTTATTACATTATCATGATATCATTATATATTAATATATCTTAGTATGATATATATACAGTTAAATGTTGTTACAACGATAATCGTTACATATATGTCTCGTTTCGAAATTCTTAAGTTAGTAGTCTTGTTTTACATATGTAGTTCATTGTTAATATACATAATGACATGTTTACTTATCATTTATCATGATTAAACATAGTGTAACAATATCTTAATATGATTCATATGTAATTAGTAAGACGTTGTTATAACGATAATCGTTATATATATCGTTTCGAGTTTCTTAATTCAATAAACACAATTTTAAGTATATAACTCATTGTTAAAATACCTAATGAGATACTTATTTATCATAATATCATGTTAATTATATATAATCATATATATGTCATCATATAGTTTTTACAAGTTTTAACGTTCGTGAATCACCGGTCAACTTGGGTGGTCAATTGTCTATATGAAACCTATTTCAATTAATCAAGTCTTAACAAGTTTGATTGCTTAACATGTTGGAAACACTTAATCATGTAAATATAAATTTCATTTAATATATATAAACATGGAAAAGTTCGGGTCACTACAGTACCTACCCGTTAAATAAATTTCGTCCCGAAATTTTAAGCAGTTGGAGGTGTTGACGTATCTTCTGGAAATAAGTGCGGGTATTTCTTCTTCATCTGATCTTCTCTTTCCCAGGTGAACTCGGGTCCTCTACGAGCATTCCATCGAACCTTAACAATTGGTATCTTGTTTTGTTTAAGTCTTTTAACCTCACGATCCATTATTTCGACGGGTTCTTCGATGAATTGAAGTTTTTCGTTGATTTGGATTTCGTCTACCGGAATAGTGAGATCTTCTTTAGCAAAACATTTCTTCAAATTCGAGACGTGGAAAGTGTTATGTACAGCCGCAAGTTGTTGAGGTAACTCAAGTCGGTAAGCTACTGATCCGACACGATCAATAATTTTGAATGGTCCAATATACGTTAGATTTAATTTCCCTCGTTTACCAAATTGAACAACGCCTTTCCAAGGTGCGACCTTAAGCATGACTATCTCTCCAATTTCAAATTCTATATCTTTTCTTTTAATGTCGGTGTAGCTCTTTTGTTGACTTTGGGCAGTTTTCAACCGTTGTTGAATTTGGATGATCTTCTCGGTAGTTTCTTGTATTATCTCCGGACCCGTAATCTATCTATCCCCCACTTCACTCCAACAAATCAGAGACCTGCACTTTCTACCATAAAGTGCTTCTAACGGCGCCATCTCAATGCTTGAATGGTAGCTGTTGTTGTAGAAACATTCTGCTAACGGTAGATGTCGATCCCAACTGTTTCCGAAATCAATAACACATGCTCGTAGCATGTATTCAAGCATTTGTATCATCCTTTCGCTCTGCCCATCAGTTTGTGGATGATAGGCAGTACTCATGTCTAGACGAGTTCCTAATGCTTGCTGTAATGTCTGCCAGAATCTTGAAATAAATCTGCCATCCCTATCAGAGATAATAGAGATTGGTATTCCATGTCTGGAGATGACTTCCTTCAAATACAGTCGTGCTAACTTCTCCATCTTGTCATCTTCTCTTATTGGCAGGAAGTGTGCTGATTTGGTGAGACGATCAACTATTACCCAAATAGTATCAAAACCACTTGCAGTCCTTGGAAATTTAGTGATGAAATCCATGGTAATGTTTTTCCATTTCCATTTCGGGATTTCGGATTGTTGAAGTAGACCTGATGATTTCTGATGCTCAGCTTTGACCTTAGAACACGTCAAACATTCCCCTACATATTTAGCAACATCGGCTTTCATACCTGGCCACCAAAAATGTTTCTTGAGATCCTTGTACATCTTTCCCGTTCCAGGATGTATTGAGTATCTGGTTTTATGAGCTTCTCTAAGTACCATTTCTCTCATATCTCCAAATTTTGGTACCCAAATTCTTTCAGCCCTATACCGGGTTCTGTCTTCCCGAATATTAAGATGCTTCTCTGATCCTTTGGGTATTTCATCCTTTAAGTTTCCCTCTTTTAAAACTCCTTGTTGCGCCTCCTTTATTTGAGTAGTAAGGTTAGTGTGAATCATTATATTCATAGATTTTACACGAATGGGTTCTCTGTCCTTTCTGCTCAAGGCGTCGGCTACCACATTTGCCTTCCCTGGGTGGTAACGAATCTCAAAGTTGTAATCATTCAATAATTCAATCTATCTGCGCTGCCTCATGTTCAGTTGTTTCTGATTAAATATGTGTTGAAGACTTTTGTGGTCGGTATATATAATACTTTTGACCCCATATAAGTAGTGCCTCCAAGTCTTTAATGCAAAAACAACCGCGCCTAATTCCAAATCATGCGTCGTATAATTCTGCTCGTGAATCTTCAATTGTCTAGACGCATAAGCAATTACTTTCGTTCGTTGCATTAATACACAACCGAGACCTTGCTTTGAGGTATCACAATATATCACAAAATCATCATTCCCTTCAGGTAATGACAATATAGGTGCCGTAGTTAACTTTTTCTTTAACAATTGAAACACTTTCTCTTGTTCATCTTTCCATTCAAATTTCTTCCCTTTATGCGTTAATGCAGTCAATGGTTTTGCTATTCTGGAAAAGTCTTGGATGAACCTTCTGTAGTAACCAGCTAGTCCTAAAAATTGACGTTTGTGTTTTGGAGTTTTCGGGGTTTCCCACTTTTCAACATTTTCAATCTTTGCTGGATCCACCTGAATACCTTCTTTGTTCACAATGTGACCGATGAATTGAACTTCTTCCAACCAAAATGCACACTTTGAAAACTTAGCGTACAGTTTTTCTTTTCTCAGCAACTCTAGCACTTTTCTCAAATGTTCTTCGTGCTCTTGATCATTCTTCGAGTAAATAAGTATGTCATCGATAAAAACAATGACAAACATGTCAAGATATGGCCCACACACTCAGTTCACGAGGTCCATGAACACAGCTGGTGCATTAGTCAATCCAAACGGCATAACCATAAACTTGTAATGACCGTAACGTGTCCTAAAAGAAATCTTTGGAATATCATCCTTCTTCACCCGCATTTGATGATATCCAGAACGTAAATCGATCTTCGAATAAACAGACGAGCCTTGTAGTTAATCAAATAAGTCGTCGATTCTCGGTAGTGGGTAGCGGTTCTTGATGGTAAGTTTGTTCAACTCTCGGTAGTCGATACATAACCTGAATGTACCATCTTTCTTCTTGACAAACAAAATAGGAGCTCTCCATGGTGATGTGCTTGGTCGAATGAAACCACGCTCTAAAAGTTCCTGTAACTGACTTTGTAATTCTTTCATTTCGCTGGGTGTGAGTCTGTATGGAGCACGAGCTATTGGTTCAGCTCCTGGTACAAGGTCTATTTGAAATTCAACGGATCGATGTGGGGGTAATCCCGGTAATTCTTTCGGAAATACATCGGGAAATTCTTTTGCGACGGGAACATCACTGATGTTCTTTTCTTCATGTTTAATGAAAGGACCCGTTCATATACATTATAAACGATTCACAATAGTTGATTACATTGCGAGGTATTTGACCTCTATATGATACATTTTACAAACATTGCATTCGTTTTTAAAAGACAAACTTTCTTTACATCAAAAATTGACAGGCATGCATACCATTTCATAATATCCACTATCCAACTATAAATTGATTTAATAATAATCTTTGATGAACTCAATGACTCGAATGCAACGTTCTTCGAAATATGCTATGAAAGACTCCAAGTAATATCTTTAAAATGAGCAAATGCACAGCGGAAGATTTCTTTAACACCTGAGAATAAACATGCTTTAAAGTGTCAACCAAAAGGTTGGTGAGTTCATTAGTTTATCACAATCATTTATTTCCATCATTTTAATAGACCACAAGAATTTCATTTCCAGTTCTCATAAATATACGTCCCATGCATAGAGACAAAAATAATCATTCATATGGTGAAAACCTGGTAACCGACATTAACTAGATACATATAAGAATATCCCCTATCATTCCGGGATCCTCCTTCGGACATGATATAAATTTCGAAGTACTAAAGCATCCGGTACTTTGGATGGGGTTTGTTAGGCCCAATAGATCTATCTTTAGGATTCGCGTCAATTAGGGTGTCTGTTCCCTAATTCTTAGATTACCAGACTTTAATAAAAAGGGGCATATTCGATTTCGATAATTCAACCATAGAATGTAGTTTCAATTACTTGTGTCTATTTCATCAAACATTTATAAAAGCGCGTGTATTCTCAGTCCCAAAAATATAAAGGGTAAAAAGGCAAATGAAACTCACCATACTGTATTTCGTAGTAAAAATACATATAACGTCATTGAACAAGTGCAAGGTTGGCCTCGGATTCACGAACCTAAATTAATTATATATATTTATGTGTTGGTCAATATTTGTCTAACAAATTAGGTCAAGTCATAGTGTACCACAATCCTAATGCTCGAGACTAATATGCAAAAGTCAACAAAAGTAAATTTGACTCAAAATAATTTCCAAAAATCTATACATGATTAATATATAGTTTAAATATCGTCGTTTTATATTTTTAAATATTTTTAAAAGATTTATTAGAGTAAATAATATAATTTATTTATTAATAAATAAAATTTTATATTAAATTTATATAATAAAATATACTTTTATATATATTAAGTAATAAAATTTATAGGGTTCATTTAATATCATAAAGATAATATGATAGGTATTATTAAAGTAAGTTATTAGACGTAGTAAAATTTGTTTGTATCACTTATTTATTTGATAAAATAATATCTATAATGATAGTAAGTAAAAGTTGTATTATTTTGTAATAATAATTATTATTATAAAAATATCAATATTTATAATTACAAGGATGACATTATGATAAAACGATAATTCTAATTATGATAACTTTAATATTTACGATAATTTTTAATATTATCTTTAAAATAATAATTCTATTTAAAATAATAATAATAATAATGATATTTTATAGTAACAATGACATTTCTATTAAAATGATAATTTTTGTTAAAATGATAGTTTTAATACTAACGATACTTTTAATAATAATAGTAATGATAAAAATAATAAGAACGATAATTTTATCTAAATCAATATGTCATAATATTTTAATTTCATCATGATACTCTTACTCATTATTTCCTAATCGTTTCATTTAATAGCTTTTAAACGTCTTTTATATCGTGTTCATAATAATGATAATAATAGTAATCAAAATAATTAGGTGTTACTAATATTTGTTTTAATTACACTAATATTAATAATGATAGTTACTATAACATTATTAACGATAATACTAATAATTATCTTAATGATAATATAGTAATAATAATAATAACAATAACAATAACCATTTTTAAATAATGATATATATATTAATAATGATAATAATAATAATAATAATAATAATAATAATACTAATAATAATAATAATAATAATAATAATAATAATAATAATAATAATAATAATAATAATAATAATAATAATAATAATAATAATAATAATAATAATAATAATAATAATAATAATTGGATAATAATAATAATACTAATTATAACTTTAACGATAATAACGATAGTAATAATAAAAAAAACAATTTTTAATGATAAATCCCTTTTATTGATAAAGATAATAATAATGATAATAATAAGATAAAACTAGAACGACGATAAAAACGACAATAATAATAATAATCATTTTTAATAAAAATATCGAAAATTCAATTGATTATAACTTCTAATCCGTTCATCGAAACCATTCGATATCTAAAGGAAAAGTTCTTAATTTTTTGCTAGCTTTCCAAGGACATGCATATCTTATACCTTATCTCAACCGCAAGTGTAACTAATTCAAGATTCAACCTAACCTGTGTAAGGGCAATATCAAAAGTACAAGCATGCATAATCCTAAATACTCGAGCACTAGTCAGGGATACACTATTAGTATGTAAAAGTTAAATTATGAGTACTCACGTATCAATATTGAGATTCACTATTGTAGGAAAGGTACGTAGACGCAACGAAAATGATAAACACTATATTGACCTAACGAGCATACTCATGAACCATACTCAATCACCTCCATAGCTATAACCCATAATTTCCTTAATCCTATCCTACTCGAAAAATAATTTCGAAATCACTTGGACAGCACTCCGTCGTAATATTTTATGTATACTAATAATATCTTGAAATAATACGGAGTAAATATATATATGTAAATCGATTGAGAGAGTTTAGAGAAAAATATTTTCAAGTTTTTATGAAATAATGAAACCTATTGAATTCTATTTATAATAGATTTTTAAATTATTAAAGTGAATTATTAAAGTATGAATTATTAAAGTGAATTATTAAAGTATGAATTATTAAAGTGAATTATTAAAGTATGAATTATTAAAGTAAATTATTAAAGTATGAATTATTAAAGTGAATTATTAAAGTTAAAGTAAAGTAAAAATAAAGTAAAGGTAAAGTTTAAGTATAGTAAAAGTATAAAACTATGTACGTATAATACGCGTATAAATATATATAATATTAATTTAAATCGTTATATATATTTAATAAAATAAAATATAAATATCGTTATCTTTATCATACTAGTTAAGTAATGAGTTGTCAAAAGTGGTTCTAGATATTTATAAAAGTTATATACGTTTTAATAATAAAGTTCTTTTTAAACTGAAAACGTTTTTATACGTTTGAAACTAAATAGATCAATCTTGTCTTTATGACATTCAATCTTCCACTATCCTTTGTCTAGTTCTCAATGATTGACAATTTGTTCTTATTTATAAATCACTTTACCATTTTCCGAATATTGTTAAAATGGAAAGATTTCTCAAATCAACGTGGGCCTTTCAACAGAGACTTGTAATCATAATTCAATATATCTGATAATTCAATCATTTGATCTTATCTTCTAATTCCATTGATAAATATTTTGAAACAGATACAATCATATAAAGTATTTAATCTAATATTTTGTTTACGTTTCAAATTATAATATATATACACATATAATCATATTCGTTTAATAGTTCGTGAATCGTTGGAACTTAGTCGAGGTTGAATGAATGTATGAACATAGTTTAAAATTCTTGAAATTTAACTTAACAAATATTGCTTATCGTGTCGGAAACATATAAAGATTAAAGTTTAAATTTGGTTGGAAATTTCCGGGTTGTCACAGTACCTACCCGTTAAAGAAATTTCGTCCCGAAATTTGAGTGGAAAGGTCGTGAATGATAATAAGTATGTTTTCATAATGCATACGGGCTGAAAATTAGAGTTTTATCATCAGCGAATAATTTGGATAAACAATCCATTTATATGAAGAGTACGAATGAAGCTAACATAGAAGAGTGAAATGAGTAAGTGTAGATTCATCTTATCATTTGACGTAGATATGATTGATTCCCAGATTTCAAGGGATTTAAAGAAAATCTTCTTAATAAGATTTGACTCTCCTGTAATCAAGGAAATTAGGATCCGCTTTAAATGCGATCGTCCATTTTAATTGTTCTGTCGAAGATTTTCTTATAAATTCACCTCCTTCGTTTCCTTACAACTCACACCTTCTGTTGATGCATTTTATGCAAGTCCCTAGACATCTACCCACGTCCATTGCAGGTACAACAGTTTACAGGCCACCATGATTGCTCGTTATTATCCTATCCGTGTTTGTATGTGGTTACAGGAACTGCAGGAACGAGATTTAGATGTTTGACTATGTTAGACTTAGTCAGACGTACGAGTGAAGCCTCACTAGTACAGCTGACAGGCTCATACGCACGGTTGATGCTGAGCTAAGTCACAATTACAACCTAAATGAGAAGATACGAGTGAGTGATCACCCGTACGGCTGATGAAGCCAACTCGTATGTATGATGAATGAATCGTATGGGTGAGTCAACAGCAGGGGTATATAAAGTCTTATGTTCTTCATTTTAGGTTAAGCCTCTCATTTGTTACACACACTCAGATCTAGTGAGCTCCTCCTATTCTCTCTCAGTCCAAATCACCCAGGTGGTGAATAATAGCTCTAGGTGTTGATCTAATCACACTTGATTTAGTTGTGGTTTAACTAAATTAATCAAAAAAAAAACTTAACCTATTCACTAGAGGGTTTGATTCACTTATTCCGCCATTGTGTGAGTTAACTCTGTTGATTTCTAAGTTTCTAGTCATGTTTCATCACCTTCTATTCTTTCCCCTTCAACTCATATTTTAAAGTATTCATCAATATGCTCCATCCAGTTCTGATTCTCGATATACTTCTAACTTTCATATCGGTCATTCTTCTTTTTCATCTACCGCCAGAAGAATCTATTTACTTCTAATATACTCTTGGGTTTATAGTGTTTCTAGTTCTCCCGTGTCTTTATATTGCTATATGCATCGATATATATGGTTTATAATTTCTGGTTTGTCGTTGGGCTTTATATGTTCCTTTATATTTCAAAGTCTCTGCTTCTGTTTTCTATAATCATTATCATTCACAGTTAATGCTCTCTTTTATTTGCTGCAATTTATACCCCAATTTCTATTTCGGAGTTTTGTCCTTTCGTTTCTTCTTCTTGCGATTAAGCACCGCTTGTAATGGTCCAGAATTCACAGATATGAATTTCAGAATGAACATTGTTAATATTCTAGGAAGGAAATTGTGATGGCACGATCTTGACTTGTCAAATTACTAGAATACCTTGGAAAAGGCCGAATCATCAAGAAATATTTTCTTGATATTTTAGAGGTTAAATAGAATACAAGAGTCGTATAACATGGCACATGATGATGTTATGATCTGTTAATCATCACGTTCCATTTAGAAACTCATCATGACTTACTGTAATATAATCACATTGATCAAGTGTCATTATATTATACTAATTCATGCTTCAGTTCCCAACACTACTTCAAAATATTCCTATTTTAAACTTGAATGTTTCAGAATTTAGAAACTAAAATAGTTTCTTTTATGATGTAATACAGATAGCGCGAAGAGGTAAATGATTTCAAATAAGAAAAATTAAGAAAATAACTTCAGAAATATGGAGGATATTTATAATGAAAGATATGATGATATTTTAGAATTTCTAATATCAGAGGATGATGAAGAATATTGTCCGCAGGCGTTTAGAGTCAGGAGCAAGGTATTCGTTAATGACTTCAGCAGGTACTGAATCATTTGGATCCTTTGAAGTCAGGTTCAGTCTTTGTAATTTGTCCACAGCCTCCTTCCTACTTTGCTCAATCCGTTTTCCAGTTCCAAAACTTCTCTTTTTCTGCGCTTTGCCAGCACACTTCATCATTATCATCCAGCTTTTACCGTTTAAAGTCGTTTATAGTTTTTGCTGCTTCATCAGCAATTTTTCCATTTTCGGAGAACCAATTCGTAGTTCGGAGTGTTTTTCAGAAACTTCACATTCAAATTAAGTCCAGAAGATAGACGTTATATATACACATATAACTGTTGGCGTAGACATGCTGCGAGATTTCAAAATACTGATTGCTAATTCCCAATGATTCGTATGGCAATTCTCATTACAAGATGCGAATGAGTAAATGATGGGGTTTCAATGAATAATTATAATGACTTTTTGGAGAGGCTAAAGTCAAAGGGTAATGAAGTTGTTGGTACATCTGCTAATAATGTGGTGGAATGTAAAAGGTTCCCTGGTAACGATGGTGTATATCTCAAGGTTATAATAAGGTTAATCTGACTGAAAAGTCGAAGTTGACTTGCTGGAGCTGTGACAAAACTGGCTACTTTGAATAGGAGTCGCAAAGTTATTTTTGCTAATAAATGCCAAAGAATCTGACGCGAATACGTTGTTTAAACTTTTACTTTGGTTTCAAGAGTTTTTCGGGTATATAACTGTGGGTAACATGTGGTTGGATCATCATCTCGATTGCTCATCATTCGAAGTGTCTTCAGAAATTTTCGAAGGGTTTGAACACAGATTGTAATCGTTAACATACATTTGATGTTCTAACACAGTTTTGAAGTCAAAATATAGCTTGTGAAAGATGTAAGGATCTAAGAGTGATGATTTTGGTCATATCTCAAGTTGAATTTTGAGATTTCAAAATCAGAATATGTAATTAAATTTTGAATGAGTATGGTTGTTTTGATTTCTATAAAAGAATGTATATTGTTGTGAAAGTAGGGAGTATAATGGATGATTTGCTGAATCAGATTCGAAGAATGTAACATATTAATTGTGAATTTATATATCTCTCGGGTATTACCTACCCGTTAAAAAAAAAATTCACAATTAATATTTTGTACAAAAGAATTTTATTACAGTCTTTATGAAAATATATATATGTATATTTTCTTTAGATGTAACATAGATTTAATGAGTTAATGTTAAATTAAACTCATTTGATTTACGGTTGAAACTAGAATTGAATAATCCCTAAAGGCTGTAAAAAGTACATAACTTTTACGCAGTATTTCTTTAATGACATTGAAATTATGAATCAATACTTCGTTATTTGTTGATGTATGATGTTCGGTTCGTGGAATTCTTGTGAATTTCACAAAGTACGAATGATGTTATCTGAAAAGTTTCGGGTACATCGATGATGAAAGTGTAAAATCAAATATATACTTGATTTATTATGAATTGGAATTTGTTGAATTGCGACAGAGATTATAGTTAATGCTGGTTAAGTTGCGGCCGAAGGACGTACATTGTTGCATATTTGTAATATGAATTAACCGAGTAGTAAGATTCACACACAATAGCTTAGCACGAAAAGATTTATTTCAAAATATATATATATATATATATATATATATATATATATATATATATATATATATATATATATATATATATATATATATATACATATAATTTCTTCAGAGGGAATGAGTTAATTCTTCATAACTCGTTGATACAATATACACGTTATTGATTCGTAATGATGTCCACAGTGATTCTTGAACTGACGGAGTTTGTGATGTTATCGGTGTTGTTGATTCGGATGTTGACTGTACTGACGATGCTGGTAACGCTGACGGTACTGTTGATGCTGTTGGTAAAGCAAGTTTAGCTTGTTAATCACACACCATTTTTGTCAGGGTTTCTACTCTTCCTTCTATCATTTTGGTTCGCTTAACTGATTTATGGTTAGGGCTAGATTAGATAATCTCTAAGACTTTAGAGATTACATAATCGCCGTGGAATGTTTCTCCAATGAAGTTATGAATTAATAC
Organism: Rutidosis leptorrhynchoides; assembly: GCF_046630445.1. Classification (NCBI taxonomy): domain Eukaryota; kingdom Viridiplantae; phylum Streptophyta; class Magnoliopsida; order Asterales; family Asteraceae; genus Rutidosis; species Rutidosis leptorrhynchoides. The sequence goes on along the minus strand of NC_092343.1, from coordinate 205,497,883 downwards.
TTCATCATTTATTGTTGTTGGTACTCCTTGGTATCTATGGTGCGTATGACGTTGATGCTCGTGGGACAGATTGTGAAGTTGAGGTTTACGACGCGGTTTTGGTTGGAGGTGGTAATGGTACTGTTAGCGTTGATGATGGTGGTACTGGTTATGCTGCTGATGCTGCTACTGGCGTTTGTAATCTCTGCACCATATTCTCCAAAGCCACTACCCGAGCGCGAAGCTCGTTGACTTCTTCTATTACACCGGGGTGATTGTCGGTTCGGACGAGCGGATAAATAAAATCTAAAATTTGATGTAATATATAATCGTGACGAGATACTCTGGAAATGAGTGAGAAAATGGTGTTTCGGACAGGTTCGCCGGTAAGTGCTTCAGGTTCTTCGTCAAGAGGGCAATGTGGTGGATGGAAGGGATCACCTTCTTCTTGTCTCCAATGATTGAGGAGGCTACAAACCCATCCCCAATTCATCCAGAATAGGTGATGACTGATTGGTTGATCTATTCCGGTCACACTGCTTTCGGAGCTTGAATGGGATTCCATTTCGGAATCTGAGTGACTTGAACTGATGACGAATTCCATTTCGTACGATTGGATAAAGGATTTTTTTTTTTCAATATGAAATGATTTTGGCTGACGGATGGTATTCTAATTATATATATATATATATATATATATATATATATATATATATATATATATATATATATATATATATATATATATATATATATATATATATATATATATATAGATCAAAAGATTTCGTAGATTACGGAGGACTTTGCGGGATATGTCAGGCAAAGTTTAAAGTAACAGATACGATAAGATATGATTTAGCAGATATGCTAAGATATGAATTTTTGTCTATACACTATTCATGCAATCAATGCAGCAAGACGTGTCTTAGACTAAAAATGATAAGCAGATAATTTCCTGAGGATGATAAGTAGTTAATTTTCGACACAAAATGATAAGCAAAACTTTTGACATGCAGACACGGTCGAAGTCCAGACTCACTAATGCATCCTATCGACTTATCAGTTAGACACACTAATGCAGACCTGGTTCGCTAAGACCACCGCTCTGATACCAACTGAAAGGACCCGTTCATATACATTATAAACGATTCACAATAGTTGATTACATTGCGAGGTATTTGACCTCTATATGATACATTTTACAAACATTGCATTCGTTTTTAAAAGACAAACTTTCTTTACATCAAAAATTGACAGGTATGCATACCATTTCATAATATCTACTATCCAACTATAAATTGATTTAATAATAATCTTTGATGAACTCAATGACTCGAATGCAACGTTCTTCGAAATATGCTATGAAAGACTCCAAGTAATATCTTTAAAATGAGCAAATGCACAGCGGAAGATTTCTTTAACACCTGAGAATAAACATGCTTTAAAGTGTCAACCAAAAGGTTGGTGAGTTCATTAGTTTATCACAATCATTTATTTCCATCATTTTAATAGACCACAAGAATTTCATTTCCAGTTCTCATAAATATACGTCACATGCATAGAGACAAAAATAATCATTCATATGGTGAAAACCTGGTAACCGACATTAACTAGATACATATAAGAATATCCCCTATCATTCCGGGATCCTCCTTCGGACATGATATAAATTTCGAAGTACTAAAGCATCCGGTACTTTGGATGGGGTTTGTTAGGCCCAATAGATCTATCTTTAGGATTCGCGTCAATTAGGGTGTCTGTTCCCTAATTCTTAGATTACCAGACTTTAATAAAAAGGGGCATATTCGATTTCGATAATTCAACCATAGAATGTAGTTTCAATTACTTGTGTCTATTTCATCAAACATTTATAAAAGCGCGTGTATTCTCAGTCCCAAAAATATAAAGGGTAAAAAGGCAAATGAAACTCACCATACTGTATTTCGTAGTAAAAATACATATAACGTCATTGAACAAGTGCAAGGTTGGCCTCGGATTCACGAACCTAAATTAATTATATATATTTATGTGTTGGTCAATATTTGTCTAACAAATTAGGTCAAGTCATAGTGTACCACAATCCTAATGCTCGAGACTAATATGCAAAAGTCAACAAAAGTAAATTTGACTCAAAATAATTTCCAAAAATCTATACATGATTAATATATAGTTTAAATATCGTCGTTTTATATTTTTAAATATTTTTAAAAGATTTATTAGAGTAAATAATATAATTTATTTATTAATAAATAAAATTTTATATTAAATTTATATAATAAAATATACTTTTATATATATTAAGTAATAAAATTTATAGGGTTCATTTAATATCATAAAGATAATATGATAGGTATTATTAAAGTAAGTTATTAGACGTAGTAAAATTTGTTTGTATCACTTATTTATTTGATAAAATAATATCTATAATGATAGTAAGTAAAAGTTGTATTATTTTGTAATAATAATTATTATTATAAAAATATCAATATTTATAATTACAAGGATGACATTATGATAAAACGATAATTCTAATTATGATAACTTTAATATTTACGATAATTTTTAATATTATCTTTAAAATAATAATTCTATTTAAAATAATAATAATAATAATGATATTTTATAGTAACAATGACATTTCTATTAAAATGATAATTTTTGTTAAAATGATAGTTTTAATACTAACGATACTTTTAATAATAATAGTAATGATAAAAATAATAAGAACGATAATTTTATCTAAATCAATATGTCATAATATTTTAATTTCATCATGATACTCTTACTCATTATTTCCTAATCGTTTCATTTAATAGCTTTTAAACGTCTTTTATATCGTGTTCATAATAATGATAATAATAGTAATCAAAATAATTAGGTGTTACTAATATTTGTTTTAATTACACTAATATTAATAATGATAGTTACTATAACATTATTAACGATAATACTAATAATTATCTTAATGATAATATAGTAATAATAATAATAACAATAATAATAACCATTTTTAAATAATGATATATATATTAATAATGATAATAATAATAATAATAATAATAATACTAATAATAATAATAATAATAATAATAATAATAATAATAATAATAATAATAATAATAATAATAATAATAATAATAATTGGATAATAATAATAATACTAATTATAACTTTAACGATAATAACGATAGTAATAATAAAAAAAACAATTTTTAATGATAAATCCCTTTTATTGATAAAGATAATAATAATGATAATAATAAGATAAAACTAGAACGACGATAAAAACGACAATAATAATAATAATAATTTTTAATAAAAATATCGAAAATTCAATTGATTATAACTTCTAATCCGTTCATCGAAACCATTCGATATCTAAAGGAAAAGTTCTTAATTTTTTGCTAGCTTTCCAAGGACATGCATATCTTATACCTTATCTCAACCGCAAGTGTAACTAATTCAAGATTCAACCTAACCTGTGTAAGGGCAATATCAAAAGTACAAGCATGCATAATCCTAAATACTCGAGCACTAGTCAGGGATACACTATTAGTATGTAAAAGTTAAATTATGAGTACTCACGTATCAATATTGAGATTCAATATTGTAGGAAAGGTACGTAGACGCAACGAAAATGATAAACACTATATTGACCTAACGAGCATACCCATGAACCATACTCAATCACCTCCATAGCTATAACCCATAATTTCCTTAATCCTATCCTACTCGAAAAACAATTTCGAAATCACTTGGATAGCACTCCGTCGTAATATTTTATGTATACTAATAATATCTTGAAATAATATGGAGTAAATATATATATGTAAATCGATTGAGAGAGTTTAGAGAAAAATATTTTCAAGTTTTTATGAAATAATGAAACCTATTGAATTCTATTTATAATAGATTTTTAAATTATTAAAGTGAATTATTAAAGTATGAATTATTAAAGTGAATTATTAAAGTATGAATTATTAAAGTGAATTATTAAAGTATGAATTATTAAAGTAAATTATTAAAGTATGAATTATTAAAGTGAATTATTAAAGTTAAAGTAAAGTAAAAATAAAGTAAAGGTAAAGTTTAAGTATAGTAAAAGTATAAAACTATGTACGTATAATACGCGTATAAATATATATAATATTAATTTAAATCGTTATATATATTTAATAAAATAAAATATAAATATCGTTATCTTTATCATACTAGTTAAGTAATGAGTTGTCAAAAGTGGTTCTAGATATTTATAAAAGTTAAATACGTTTTAATAATAAAGTTCTTTTTAAACTGAAAACGTTTTTATACGTTTGAAACTAAATAGATCAATCTTGTCTTTATGACATTCAATCTTCCACTATCCTTTGTCTAGTTCTCAATGATTGACAATTTGTTCTTATTTATAAATCACTTTACCATTTTCCGAATATTGTTAAAATGGAAAGATTTCTCAAATCAACGTGGGCCTTTCAACAGAGACTTGTAATCATAATTCAATATATCTGATAATTCAATCATTTGATCTTATCTTCTAATTCCATTGATAAATATTTTGAAACAGATACAATCATATAAAGTATTTAATCTAATATTTTGTTTACGTTTCAAGTTATAATATATATACACATATAATCATATTCGTTTAATAGTTCGTGAATCGTTGGAACTTGGTCGAGGTAGAATGAATGTATGAACATAGTTTAAAATTCTTGAAATTTAACTTAACAAATATTGCTTATCGTGTCGGAAACATATAAAGATTAAAGTTTAAATTTGGTTGGAAATTTCCGGGTTGTCACATTTAACTTCCTCGATGTGTGCTAGAATGACGTAACAACCTTTTCTTATTAGTTTTTGCGCCTTCAAACTACTAATAAGATTTAATTTCGCGTTGTTCTTTTCTCCGTACACCATTAAAGGTTTTCCTTTTTCACGCATAATGCGAATCGCATTTTTGTAACAAACGACCTCTGCTCTCACCTTTTTCAACCAGTCCATGCCAATTATTACATCAAAACTCCCTAACTCGACTGGTATTAAATCAATCTTAAACGTTTCATCACCCAGTTTAATTTCTCTATCCCGACATATATTATCTGCTAAAATTAATTTACCATTTGCTAATTCGAGTAAAAATTTATTATCCAAAGGCGTCAATGGGCAACTTAATTTAGCACAAAATTCTCTACTCATACAGCTTCTATTCGCACCCGAATCAAATAAAATATAAGTAGATTTATCATCAATAAGAAACGTAACCGTAACAAGCTCCGGGTCTTCCTGTGCTTCTGCCGCATTAATATTGAAAACTCTTCCACGGCCCTGCCCATTAGTATTTCCCTGATTCGGGCAATTTCTAATAATGTGACCTGGTTTTCCACATTTATAACAAACAGGGTTGGTATTACTTGCTCCGACACTATTCGTTAAGGCATTACTTGTTCCGACATTATTTGTTCCTTTGGTTCTATTAAACTTTGGTCCGTAGACCTCACACTTTGTCGCGCTATGACCATTTCTTTTACACTTGTTGCAAAATGTCGTGCAAAACCCCTGATGATTTTCTTCACACCTATGACATGGCTGTTTTTGGTTTTTGTTGCCGTTGTTGTTATTGAGGTTGTTGTTGGAATTGTTATTGTTGTTGAAACGGTTGTTGGAGTTGTTGTTGTTGTTGGGATGTTTGTTGTAGTTATTGTTAGGATTGCGGTTATTGTTGCGATTGTTGTTGCGGTTGTTGGGATAGTTGTTGCGATTGTGGTTGTAATTGTTGTTGTTGTTGTACTGGTGACTCTTTTCACCGTTTTCCTCCCACTTCCTCTTGAGTTGTTTCGTGTTGGCTTCTTCGACCGCCTACTCTTTAATTCTTCCCTCAATCTGATTTATGAGTTTATGAGCCATTCGACTTGCCTTCTGTATAGAAGCGGGCTCGTGTGAACTCACGTCTTCTTGAATCCTTACTGGTAACCCTTTTACAAACGCGTCGATCTTCTCTTCTTCATCTTCGAATCCTCCCGGACACAATAGGCACAACTATGTGAATCGTCATTCATATGTGGTAACGTCGAACCCTTGTGTTCGTAACTCTCTAACTTCTGCCTTGAGTTTATTGACTTCGTTTCTAGGACGGTACTGCTCGTTCATCAATTTCTTGAATGCCGACCACGGTAGTGCGTAAGCAGCATTTTGTCCTACCTGTTCAAGATAGGTGTTCCACCACGTTAATGCAGTACCTGTGAAGGTATGCGTAGCGTACTTAACTTTGTCCTCTTCAGTACACTTACTTATGGCAAACACCGATTCGACTTTCTCGGTCCACCGTTTCAATCCAATTGGTCCTTCGGTTCCATCAAATTCCAAAGGTTTGCAGGCAGTGAATTCTTTGTAGGAGCATCCTACACGATTTCTTGCGCCGTTAGCTGCATTGCTAGATTCAGAGTTATTGTTGGTATGTAGCGCAGCCTGTACTGCGACTATGTTTGCAGCAAGAAAGGTACGAAATTCCTCTTCGCTCATATTCATGGTGTGTCGAGTAGTCGGTGCCATTTCCTTCAAAATAGCCAACTGAATCGAGTTAATCATACAGAATATTAAGAGTAGTCAATAGTATTTCGTAGCATAATATGAACTCATTTATAAAAGCTTTTTCTTCATATTAGTGTTTTATAAGTTTAAATTCGGGTACTACCTACCCGTTAAGTTCATACGTAGTAGCTAATATACAATTCAACTACTACAATTCTATATGAAAAACTGATTATAATAATATATCACATACAAATATTCTTCAAACTTACAACTTCGCTATATTACATATAACATGAAATATAGTACACTATGATACAGGACAGTTTTGAAGATAAATCTAGTTAATATGCAAGTTGTTCAGCAAAGGAAATAAAGACACGTAATTCATAAGTCCAGAAACAAGTCATGCATTCTGGTTTTACTAAGACGACTTCCCATCCTTGGTCTTGTGGAAAATAACCGTTATGACCATTGGCTAGGCAGCATGTTGTAATGTCATCAAAAGGACGAGGGTTTCGTAATGTCCAACAGCCCCGTAATAATCTAAAAACCTCGTTTCTCACCCCAACTACTGAATCCGTCACTTGTGGGAAGGTTTTATTTAAAAGTTGCAATCCGATGTTCTTTTTCTCACTTTAGTAAGAAGCGAACATCACTAACCCGTAAGCATAACATGCTTCTTTATGTTGCGTGTTAGAAGCTCTTTCTAATTCACAAAATCCTATATTGGGATATGTTGAGTCAAAATAGGTTCTTAACCCGTAGCGTAAAATTGCATTTGGGTTCATCGCATTTAATGCTTTAAAGAAAACACGGCGTAACTTACGGTCTCCCCAATGTGATATACCCCACCTATCAAAGAAAAGCCTTTTATAAACTAAGGCATTTCTGGAAAGTCTTTCAAATGTTTGACAAGTTAATTTCGCCATAACTAAATGTGCTGATGAATTCTGACCGACTCTAGACAAGATTTCCTCAATCATATCCTCTGGTAGGTCTTCTAAAATATTCGGTTGTCTACCCTTAACGTCTATTTTGTTTTTATACTGTAAAATAGACAAGGATTAGATTCGTAATAACAAACAATACAAGAAATTTTTACATAGAACATAAAAGTACAAGCACACTACAATACATATAATACACAACATGATTACAACCCTCTAATCTGAATCACTGGTTTCTTCTTCTTTGGACCTGGTTCGTTTTCCTAATTTTCTAGAAATATATGGTGTTCCTCTAATACGAGCCGTCGTTTTCCATAATGGTTTATTAAAACCTGGTGGTTTAGAGGTTCCCGGGTTATTATTACATTTTAGGAAATACGGATGTTGCCGATACATATAAATTTCATCGGGGTTGGAATCGGTTTTCTCTATTTTTATACCTTTTCCCTTATTATTTTCTTTCGCTTTATTAAATTGGGTCAAGGTAATTTCTATAACATCATCGGAATCCTCATCGGGATCCGATTCATCCGAAAATTGGTAATCTTCCCAATATTTTGCTTCTTCGGCGGAAACACCATTGACCATTATTAACTTTGGTCTGTTGGTTGAGGATTTTCTATTATTTAATCTATTTACTATAGGTATCAATATTTCTTCCTCCGGAACCTCTCCTTCTGGTTCCTCCTCTTCCGATTCCTCCTTTTCTGGTTCCTCTTCTTCCGGTTCCTCCTCTTCCGGTTCCTCTTCGGAAATTTGTGAATCTTTCCAAAATATATTCGACTTTTCATTATTATTAGGTGAATCAATGAGATTTGTACTAGAGGTAGACATCTATCACACAATATCAAACACGTTAAGAGATTAATATATCACATAATATTTACATGTTAATAATATATAGTTTCCAACAAAAAAAAATGTTAAGCAATCGTTTTTGAAGAAAAACACGGTCGAAGTCCAGACTCACTAATGCATCCTAACAAACTCGGTAAGACACACTAATGCAATTTTCTGGTTCTCTAAGACCAACGCTCGGATACCAACTGAAATGTCCCGTTCATATTGATTATAAACGTTCCATATTAATTGATTTCGTCTCGAGGTTTTGACCTCTATATGAGACGTTTTTCAAAGACTGCATTCATTTTTAAAACAACCATAACCTTTATTTTATCTATAAAGGTTTAAAAAGCATTACGTAGATTATCAAATAATGATAATCTAAAATATACCGTTTACACACGACCATTACATAAGGGTTTACAATAAGAATATATTACATCAAAAATAAGTTTCTTGAATGCAGTTTTTACGTAATATCATACAAGCATGGACTCCAAATCTTGTCCTTATTTTAGTATGCAACAGCGGAAGCTCTTAATAATCACCTGAGAATAAACATCCTTAAAACGTCAACAAAAATGTTGGTGAGTTATAGGTTTAACCTATATATTATCAAATCATAATAATAGACCACAAGATTTCATATTTCAATATACATCCCATACATAGAGATAAAAATCATTCATATGGTGAACACCTGGTAACCGACATTAACAAGATGCATATAAGAATATCCCCTATCATTCCGGGAAATCCTTCGGACATGATAAAAACAACATCGAAGTACTAAAGCATCCGGTACTTTGGATGGGGTTCGTTAGGCCCAATAGATCTATCTTTAGGATTCGCGTCAATTAGTAGACCGGTTTACTAATTCTTAGGTTACCAAGCAAAAGGGGCATATTCGGCTTCGATCATTCAGCCATATAATGTAGTTTCAATTACTTGTGTCTATTTTGTAAAACATTTATAAAACTGCATGTATTCTCATCCCAAAATATTAGATTTTAAAAGTGGGACTATAACTCACTTTCACAGATTTTTACTTCGTCGGGAAGTAAGACTTGGACACTGGTCGATTCACGAACCTATAACAAATATGTACATATATATGAAAGTATGTTCAAAATATATTTACAACATTTTTAATACGTTTTTCTGTTTTAAATTTATTAAGTCAGCTGTCCTCGTTAGTAACCTACAACTAGTTGTCCACAGTTAGATGTACGGAAATAAATCAATATATATATTATCTTGAATCAATCCATGACCCAGTGTATACACGTCTCAGGCTAGATCACAACTCAAAGTATATATATTTTTGGAATCAACCTCAACCCTATATAGCTAACTCCAACATTACTGTATATAGAGTGTCTATGGTTGTTCCAAATAATATATATACATGGGTCGATATGATATGTCAAAACATTTGCATACGTGTCTATGGTATCCCAAGATTACATTATAATACATGTATAATACAATATAAGTTAGCTAGGATATGATTTGTATAGAATTGTTACAATATTTCCCGTAGCTACAACAATCAAAAAATATCCAATCTTGTTTTACCCATAACTTCTTCGTTTTAAATCCTATTTGAGTGAATCAAATTGCTATGGTTTCATATTGAACTCTATTTTATGAATCTAAACATAAAAAGTATAGGTTTATAGTCAGAAAAATAAGTTACAAGTCATTTTTGTAAAGGTAGTCATTTCAGTCGAAAGAACGACGTCTAGATGACCATTTTGGAAGACATACTTCCACTTTGAGTTTAACCATGATTTTTGGATATAGTTTTATGTTCATAAGAAAAATCATTTTCCCAAAAGAACAACTTTTAAATCAAAGTTTATCATAGTTTTTAATTAACTAACCCAAAACAGCCCGCGGTGTTACTACGACGGCGTATATCCGGTTTTACGATGTTTTTTGTGTTTTCCGATTTTAAATCATTAAGTTAGCATATCATATAGATATAGAACATGTGTTTAGTTGATTTTAAAATTCAAGTTAGAAGGATTAATGTTTGTTTGCGAACAAGTTTAGAATTAACTAAACTATGTTCTAGTGATTACATGTTCAAATCTTCGAATAAGATAGTTTTATATGTATGAATCGAATGATGTTATGAACATCATTACTACCTCAAGTTTAGTAGGTAAACCTACTGGAAGTGACAAGAAATGATCTAGCTTCAAAGGATCTTGGATGGCTTGAAAGTTCTTGAAGTAGAATCATGACACGAAAACAAGTTCAAGTAAGATTATCACTCGAATTAAGATAGTTATAGTTATAGGAGTTGAATCAAAGTTTGTATATGAGTATTACCTTGATTTAGAATGATATCTTACTGTAAACAAAAAGGATTTCTTGAGGTTGGATGATCACTTTACAAGATTGGAAGTGAGCTAGTAAACATGGAAGTATTCTTGATTTTATGAAACTAGAACTTGTAGAATTTATGAAGAACACTTAGAACTTGAAGATGGAACTTGAGAGAGATTAATTAGATGAAGAAAATTGAAGAATGAAAGTGTTTATAGGTATTTTTAGTCGTTGGTATATGGATTAGATATAAAGGATATGTAATTTTATTTTCATGTAAATAAGTCATGAATGATTACTCATATTTTTTTAATTTTATGAGATATTTCATGCTAGTTGCCAAATGATGGTTCTCACATGTATTAGGTGACTCACATGGGCTGCTAAAAGCTGATCATTGGAGTGTATATACCAATAGTACATACATCTAAAAGCTGTGTATTGTACGAGTACGAATACGGGTACATACGAGTAGAATTGTTGATGAAACTGAACGAGGATGTAATTGTAAGCATTTTTGTTAAGTAGAAGTATTTTGATAAGTGTCTTGAAGTCTTTCAAAAGTGTATGAATACATATTAAAACACTACATGTATATACATTTTAACTGAGTCATTAAGTCATCGTTAGTCGTTACATGTAAATGTTGTTTTGAAACCTTTAGGTTAACGATCTTGTTAAATGTTGTTAACCCATTGTTTATTATATCTAAAGAGATGTTAAGTTATTATATTATCATGATATTATGATATATTAATATATCTTAGTATGATATATATACAGTTAAATGTTGTTACAACGATAATCGTTACATATATGCCTCGTTTAGAAATTCTTAAGTTAGTAGTCTCGTTTTACATATGTAGTTCATTGTTAATATACATAATGACATGTTTACTTATCATTTATCATGATTAAACATAGTGTAACAAAATCTTAATATGATTCATATGTAATTAGTAAGACGTTGTTATAACGATAATCGTTATATATATCGTTTCGAGTTTCTTAATTCAATAAACACAATTTTATGTATATAACTCATTGTTAAAATACCTAATGAGATACTTACTTATCATAATATCATGTTAAATATATTTATAATCATATGTATGTCATTATATAGTTTTTACAAGTTTTAACGTTCGTGAATCACCGGTCAACTTGGGTGGTCGATTGTCTATATGAAACCTATTTCAATTAATCAAGTCTTAACAAGTTTGATTGCTTAACATGTTGGAAACACTTAATCATGTAAATATAAATTTCATTTAATATATATAAACATGGAAAAGTTCGGGTCACTACAAACTAACTATGCGCTAATTGTTTTGTGTTGTGTTTTGCAATCATCAAGCGAGATAGACGTTGTACTAGCGAGTTAATGCGACGTGCTCGCGTAACAATTTATTAGCTATGATTGTTACGGGTTCAAATCGTGTCAAACAAGCGATGTACGATGATTGTTAAGCAAGATGGGGCGGTGAGGTGAATATGTATATGTGTCATGTCTTTTAGTTCGTTGTTTAACCTATTTCCGTTTTATAGAATGAAGATGAGAAATGGACACGACACCAATGAAGGAAGTACGAGTGAGAAAGCCGAGTTTACGGCTAAGGTTGAGGCCATCTTCAAACGTCAAAAAGCAGAGTTTCACGAAGACGTTAGGAAGATGTTTCTAGATTCGATTGACGAGCAAGTAGTCAATATGGTTAAGGAACAAGTTATGCTTGTTCTACAAGAAGATAATGTGGGAAGACGAGACTTCTTTTATAAGAATTTCAAGGATTCTCAACCTCCCACCTTTGACGGTGAACGAGACCCTCTTAAGAGTGCCCGTTGGATCTCCGATATGGAGGGGGCCTTCCGTACTTGTGAATGTCCTCTCGATAAGAAGACAAGGTACGGGTGTAGTATGTTGAGGGGCGATGCTAAGTTGTGGTGGGACGCAAAAATCCAAGTTTATGGTGAAGAACAATGCATGGAATTCACTTGGGATGAATTCAAGGCGGCGGGTACGGCTAGGGGTCGCAATTATTTGATGACCCATGATGAAGCCAAGCAATCTAACGAAGTTGTCTCAGGTACTTTCATGGTTAATTCTAATTCGGCAAGGATACTTTTTGATAGTAGTGCTAATTTATCGTTTGTTTCTCCAAGATTTATGTCTAAGCTTGATAAACCGCTAGCTAAGTTAAGTCATCCGATAGAAGTTGAAATAGTGGATGGTAAGATGGTACTAGGGGTTGATGTTTGTAATGATTGTGATATTGTGTTTGGTACCGAAACATTTAAAATTGATCTTATCCTGATGACCTTGGGTGAATTTGATATTGTCGTTGGTATGGATTGGATCGATCGTTATAGAACCGATATTACATGCCATGAAAAATCTATTTGTGTGAAGACCCCAAGTGGGGGAGAGTTAATTATTCATGGCGAGAGACGAAGAAGACTTGTGCCATAATGCACAGGCACGTAATTTTCTTATTAGTGGTGGCATGGATTTTCTTGCTCATGTAGTTGATACTCGTGAAGAGCCACCATCCATTCGTGAAATTTTGGTGGTTAGTGTATTCGAAGACGTTTTTCTGGATGAATTGCCGGGTGTTCCGGTGGAAAGACAAGTTGAATTTCGCATTGAGTTGGTTCCGGGGGCTACCCCCATTGCTAAAACTCCTTAGCGTTTAGCGCCGATGAAAATGCAAGAGTTGTTAAATCAAACCCAAGAGTTGCTTGAAAAGGGTTTTATTCGACCGAGTGCTTCGTCATGGGGCGCTCCGGTTTTATTCGTGAAGAAGAAGGATGGTATTATGCGGATGTGCATCGATTATTGGGAGTTGAACAAAGTGACGATCAAGAATCGTTATCCATTGCCTAGGATTGACGATTTGTTTGACCAACTCCAAGGTGCAACGTATTTATCTAAAATCGACCTATGGTCCGGCTATCACCAAATGCGGGTCCGTGAGGAAGATATCGAGAAAATGGCTTTTCGAACGCGTTATGGGCATTTTGAATTCGTAGTTATGCCTTTTGGTCTTACAAATGCACCAGCGGCGTTCATGGATCTTATGAATCGAGTGTGCCAACCTATGTTGGATAAGTCAGTAATTGTGTTCATTGACAACATACTTGTTTATTCGAAGAGTATGAAGGAACACGAATATCATTTACGTGGTGTGTTAAAGACGTTGCGGAAGGAGAAGTTGTATGCTAAATTCTCCAAATGTGAATTTTGGCTAAGGGAAGTTCAATTCCTTGGCCACATTGTGAACAAGGAGGGTATTCAAGTAGATCCGGGCAAGATAGAGACGGTGAAGAGTTGGGGATTACCGACTATGCCTACGAAAATCCAAAGTTTTCTCTGATTGGCCGGTTATTATCGTCGGTTTATCCAAGACTTTTCTAAAATCACTTCTCCATTGACAAAGTTAACGAGAAAGAACGCGAGATTTAATTGGGAAAATGAGCAAGAAATTGCTTTCCAATTGTTAAAAGAGAAGTTATGTCAAGCTCCGGTTTTAGTGTTGCCGGAAGGTGTAGAAGACATGACGGTTTATTGTGATGCTTCTTTAAATGGGATCGGTTGTGTTCTAATGCAACGTGGTAAAGTCATCGCGTATGCCTCTCGACAATTAAAGGAACACGAAAAGAGATATCCGACTCATGATCTTGAGTTGGCGGCGGTTGTTCATGCGTTGAAAATTTGGTGCCATTATTTGTACGGTGTCAAGTGTACGATTTATTCGGATCACAAGAGCTTAAAACATCTTTTTGATCAACGAGATTTGAATTATCGTCAACGTAGATGGATGGATGTGGTAAAATACTACGATTGTGAAATACTTTATCATCCGGGCAAGGCGAACGTGGTCGCGGATGCGTTAAGTCAGAAGAGTCAACATACGACGATACGAGTAGGATCGTTACGCATGATTATTACTAACGATTTTCTTTTAAAGCTCGGTGAGATACAAATTAAAGCTTTTGTTAACAACAAACATGAGGAACTAATCGTGGGGCAAACGGAGTCTATTACTTTAGGCCCGCATGGTCTATTGTCCTTCAAGGACGAGTGTGGGTGCCTAGAATGAGAGATTTCCGACGAGTGCTACTTGATGAAGCACATAAGTCAAAGTATTCCATTCATCCGGGCATGACGAAAATGTATCTTAATTTAAAGAAGGAGTATTGGTGGCCGGGTATGAAACTTGATGTTGTAAAGTATGTTGAACAATGCGTCACGTGTTTGCAAGTTAAAGCTGAACACCAAAAGACGTATGGTATGTTAGAACCGTTAGAAATCCCAAAATGGAAATGGGAGCACATTACCATGGATTTCATTACAAATTTACCAAAGACGGCGAGAACTCAATTTGATTCGATTTGGGTGATAGTTGATCGGTTGACGAAAAGTGCTTTGTTTCTTCCCATTCGGGAAGCGATATCGTCGGAGACCTTGGCTAAGTTGTTTATCAAGGAGGTGATATCGAGACACGGGGTTCCTATATCTATTATTTTGGATCGAGATACTCGTTTCACATCTCGTTTTTGGGAAAAGTTTCATGAAGATATGGGTACATAATTGAAATTGAGCACAACGTACCATCCTCAAATGGACGGTCAAACCGAACGTACGAACCAAACATTAGAGGATATGTTACGGGCGTGTATTATTGATTTCGGTGGTAGTTGGGATGAGCATTTGCCCTTGGTGGAATTCTCGTACAATAATAGTTATCATACTAGTATCGGGATGCCACCTTATAAGATGCTTTATGAGCGGAGGTGTCGAACTCCGATTTGTTGGGGCAAAGTGGGTCAAAGAGTAATCGGGAGTACCGATTTGGTTTTAGAGACGAATAGCAAGATTGATATGATTCGGACTCATTTGAAAAAGGCCCAAGATAGACAAAAATCTTATGCCGATAAGCGAAGATGACAAATTGAGTTCCAAGAAGGCGACATGGTGATGCTTAAAGTTTCGCCATGAAAAGGTGTTATTTGGTTTAAAAAACGGGGAAATTTAGCTCCTCGGTTTATTGGTCCTTTTAAAATTTTAGCTCTTGTTGGTGAAGTTGCGTATCGTTTGGAATTACCTGAAGAGCTTGTGGGGATCCATAATACATTTTATGTTTCCCATCTCCGTAAGTGTCTTGCGGAAGATTCATCATGGATGCCATTAGACGAAATCGAGTTAAACAATAAGCTGGAGTATGTTGAGGAGCTGATTGCTATACTCGATGAGAAGGTCAAACGGTTGAGGAATAAAGAGGTGAGAACGTTTAAGGTTCAATGGCTTCGTAGTAAAGGTTCCGAGTTTACTTGGGAGCTCGAAGAGTTCGTGTTGGTTTACCTTCCCTCTTGTCATGCGGCTTGGATCGCGGGACGCGCTCCGATTCAAGTGGGGGAGAGTTATAAGACCCTAATATTTATTAAACAGAGATGTATATAGAGTACATGAAGTGTGGGGGACATTGTGTAAATAAATTGAGGTCAGAGACTGATCAGAGCAATGTGCGCTCAGCGCACACTTAAGGGTGCGCGTGGCGCACTTCCACTGTAGCCGGGTTCTGCTTCTTTTAATTAGATATTTTGAAGGGCTCTTTGGTAATTTCACTTATGAATGAGTTTAAGACCAGTAGATCAGATCATGGGGTATCATTTACTCCATTTCCAACAACCTCATCCTTTCTACTTCAATTTTAGAGAAAGAGATTCTTAGTGTGAGAAAGCTCAAGTAAAGGAAGAAGGAGCTAGTTTCGGTTCCTAGCTTGAGTTATAAAGTTATTCATCTCCTCACTAGCTACGTTTTGGGTGTAGTGGTATGTTCTAACTTTGATTTCCTTACTTTGATTTATGTATGGGTTTGGGTTTGGGTAAATGAAGAACATAAAATCCATATTTGGTGATTTTGGGTGTTCTTGGGTAAGATTGAGTCATGAAGACTCAAGAATGACTAACCTAGGGTTTCAAAGTGTTAATTGGTGTTTATGGGTCTTAAATGGGAGTTAACCGCTAGCACACTTAGTGTTTAAAGTGAATGAGTGTATTTGGGTTTTGTTAGTGACCCAAATTAGTGTGTTAACCTTGAAATAGGTCAAATGAGTCCTTGATGACCTAAGTGGGTTAATGGGTGCGAAAATGAGATAACCTTGTGATTAAAGGTGTTTTAAGACCATAATCAAATTGTTGGTAAGGGTTTGACATAATCCCGACCTAGTCTTAGAATGAATGGTGCAAATGGGTCATGTTTGCACTAGGGGCCAAGTGGCACTTAGATGACGAATAAGTTGGTTGACCAACTTAAATGAATGATTAATATATGTGCATAATGTAATAGGTACGTTACCTTGAAGTTGCGAGCTTGGTTTATCAATTCACCGAAGGCGTAAGGTGAGTGGAATAATTATGCGTGTGCATATATAATGTATTTATTTGTGTAGTATGAATATGGAATTGTCGCAGTGTTCAAGACACCACATTCTAAGTAACGAGTGGTATTGTCGCGGTGTTTAAGACACCACTCATTGTTTTTGATTGACATGTGGTATTGTCGCGGTGTTTAAGACACCACATTATCATGGGAGTGGAATTGTCGCGGTGTTCAAGACACCACTCATTGTTTTGATTGACATGTGGAATCTTCGCGGCGTTCAAGACGCCACATTGTCATGGGGGTGAGTTAGTCGCGGTGTTCAAGACATCACCCGGGGGATTAGTGATTACGCGGTGTTTAAGTAACACTAATGGATGTTATGAACTACGACGGTCTTTTCCGAGTACCGTTCCCTATTATGATTGGTTAACTATGGTTGTGTGAATTTTTGTATTAGCATATTTAATTGTGATCTATATGCTATTGGTGTCGCTAGCTTATTGCGAATTGCGGTTATTAGTTTGTGCATCATGGTTGCATAGTTGTCGAATTACTAGCTTTTATACAGTATTGTGTAAGTGATTGTAAGTAAGTAGGTTATATATGTATATGTATAATTATTGCATTCACTAAGCGTTTTGCTTACCCTCTCATTGTTTACCATTTTATAGGCTCCGGTGTGGAAAAAGGTAAGGGCGTTCGTTTGGATTAGTGATCCCGCTTCGTTATGTTAAGAGAAGTTTTTGGACATATAGCTTTTTGAAATTTGACCAAGATTTGGGTAGTTTAACCCCCAGAGATCATGCTCTAGTGTTATTTGGAATTTAAACTAATTTGGTCGAAACTTGTATTTTGTACGAAACTCGTAATATGGGCATACGTGGGCCCGGTGTCGTAAAACTTCTTTTATTATTGGAATTTGTTAGTTTTACATATTATAACATGTTGTGAAAAGCGTTTCATCTAAATATGTCGGGAAGTGGGTGATCTTTTTTAGAAAAATTACAAATTCAGACAGAAGCTGCCAGGGCAGTCTGCACGCCGCCCACCCTAAGGTGGTGCGCGTAGCGCACCCTTCTGACATACAAAAAAAATAAAAAAAATTATTACGCGTATTCGATTGTATATTGGGTTGGGTTGTTACATAAAATAAGCACGTGAGCAGCACACATGTCACGTCACTACTTAGCATAATGCGGTTACATGAATATCACATAAATCAATCAATAGCAGCATGACACATGTCTTTAAATATCACGGAGCATTTATTCCTATAAATATACTTGTGGCATTTGTTGGTTAAGATTCCAATCATAATATTCAAAGGTTAATCACTTTGTTTTGATGATGACATACAAGAGATAAGTGGTTAATCATATGTAGGACGACATGAGTTCATAAGCCTAAAGTATCTCTAGCAAAAGACCAATACATAAGTAATTATGTCTTTTCACACAGGTATTATATCTTTTCATCCTAGTACATAATGTCATTTAAACATACTAATAATGGTCATTGAAGTCCCAGTTAAAGAGTTTCTCTCCCATTAGTTTTATGTACCATTGTATGTTTGTAAATGTAATTAGTCCAAGCTAGTCAAGGTTGTAACAAAGATCACTAAGTTTCAACTAGACTCAAACTAGTTCATTTGAGATGCAACAATGTTCCAAAGGACAATATACTCCCATAAGCAAAATGACAAGTAATTAAGAAAGGTTGATGAAGCTTTTGGAAGATAATGGTTTGTCAAGAGACAATATTCTGCAATTACCTCTTTAGGTAATCAATGACAAATGGTCAAAGCTTGAAGACTTTTTTCTTTTATGGACATGTCAACTTCCATACTTATGTCCAAAACAAAAGGGGTAATGGGGATAATTTCAGAGATGATTGGCCTTTAGTTGCAGCTATTCAACAATGGAAAATGACAATTTTCAAAGGACAAAAATAGCCATAAGAATCAGATGTCAGAGGTAAACGGTCGAACCTCGGTCGACCGTGCATCGAGCCGTGTAGCATCCAGGCTGATTTCTCTTTCCTATAAAAGCCAAGCCTTGAAGCATTTGAAGACTTACCTCTTGCACTCATATTTTTCACATACTTACTGATATCATTCTTATAATTAAATTGTAATCTTTTAGATTGATTCTAGCAAGAGTACTTGTAAGCTTAAGTTGTAAGTTTACTTGTAAACTATCTTCTTAAAGGGATCTAGAAGGTAGTTGTTCTTTTCACTAGGATAGTGCATTAGGAGCTTGTGGTAAGAGCTATAGGTGTTTGTGAAGTCTTCAAAGGGACGTAAGGGTTCACAAGTTGCGGCTTATCGAAGTACTAGTGTTGTACCGGACACTCCACCGAGTTTGGAGTATCATAGTGAAGAAAAATCTCAATTTGTAGAATTGAGGAGTGGATTATGGAAGGTTAGTTAACATCTTCCCGGACCACTATAAATCGTTGTGTTTGTTCTTTCTTGCATTATCTTTTTGATTATATCTTTACATACATATATCTTGTTAAGTATCATCAATTCTGGATGAATTGGGGATGGGTTCGTAGTCTACTTAATCATTGGATACAAGAAGAAGGTGATCCCTTCCATCCACCACATTGCCCTC
Organism: Rutidosis leptorrhynchoides; assembly: GCF_046630445.1. Lineage (NCBI taxonomy): Eukaryota > Viridiplantae > Streptophyta > Magnoliopsida > Asterales > Asteraceae > Rutidosis > Rutidosis leptorrhynchoides. The sequence continues at coordinate 205,478,246 of NC_092343.1, read as the reverse complement.
TTGGCGAAGAACTAGAAGCACTTACTGGCGAACCAGTCCGAAACACCATTTTCTCTCTCATTTTCAGAGTATCTCATCACGATTATATACTATCTCAAATTCTAGATCTTATTCATCCGCTCATCCGAACCGTCAATCATCCCGGTGTAATAGAAGAAGTCAAAGGGCTTCGCGCTCGAGTAGTGGCTTTGGAGAATATGATGCACAACTTGCAGGCATCATAAGGACCAACAGCATCCACAGTACCACCGACAACAACACCAATAGTACCATTACCACCCCCAACAACAACCGCATCGCAAACCTCAACTTCACAATCTGTCCCACGAGCATCAACGTCATATGCCCTGTAAAATACCAAGGAATACCAACAACAACAAACGATGAAGTATTGATTCATAACTTCATCAAAGAAATATTCTGCAGAGAATATGTAGTTTATAAAAGTTTTAGAGATTATATATTCTAGTGCAAATTGTAAATCAGATGAGTGGGCGGATAAAAATAATGAAGTGAAACCCTGACAGGAATGGTGCGCGATCTACAAGTTAGACTTGTTATACAAGCAGCATCAACAGTACCGTTAGCATCACCAGCACGTCGGTACCGTCAGCATCGTCAGCACTAGCAGTACCTATAACATCACAAGCTCCGCCAGTTCCATAATCACCAACATCATCACAAATCAACAACGCGTATATTATATCAACGAGTTATGAAGTATTAACTCATTTTCCCTGAAGAAATTATATGTATATTTTATATATGTATGAATTTTGAAATCAAAATAAATCTTTACGTACTAAGCTATTACTTGTGAATTCTCAAGGGTGGATACTACTCGGTTAATTCATATTACTAATATGCTATGATGTACATCTTTCGTTAATGACTTAACAATCGTTAACTATAATCTCTGCTTCAACTCAATAGATTCCATTTCATAATAAATCAAGTGTATTATTCAAATATATGTTTGATGTTACACTTTCATCTTCGATGCACTCAAAACTTTCTAGGCAACATCATTCGTACCTTGCGAAACTCACAAGAATTCCACGAACACCAACATCATTCATCGAGAAAATATCAATAAAAGTGAATAATGAACTATTAATTCATAATAATCCGCAAAGATTACATAATTTCTAAAGTTTTAGAGATTATTCATTTCTAGTTTCATCCGAAAATCAAATGAGCTTAATATGATATTAACTCATTAAATTTGTATTACATCTGAAGAAAATATACATACATATATTTTCATAAAGACTGTAATGAAAATCTTGGTATACAATATTATTTGTGATATTTTTAACGGGTAGGTAATACTCGGGATATATATAAGTTCACAATTAATATGTTACACTGTACATTGTTCAATTATTTAATAATCGATATCTATACTCACTACTTTCACAACGATACACATTCTTTCATAGAAATCAAAACAACCATTCTCATCCAAATTTGATTACATATTCTGATTTTGAAAAATCAGAATCCAAGTCAAGATTTAACAGAAAACATCACTCTTAGATCCCTACATCTTTCAAAGCTATACTTTGACTTTAAAACTGTGCTAGAACATCACTTCTATTCATAGAACCCAGAAAAATATTCGTATCATTCAAAATTCTAGAACATCATATGTATATTGATGATTACAATCTGCATTCAAACCCTTCATGATTCTTGAAAACACCCCAATTAAGAAAAAACCGAGAGGATGATCTAACAACAAGTTATATACGAAAAGAAGAACTTATGCATATAATCATGCACCTGGAAAACTCATGGAATTTGAGTAGAAGTTTAACATGAATCTATGATCCATTGGCATTGTTATTACCGAAAAATAACTATACAATCCCTCTCCAAGGTAGCCAATTTTGTCACACCTCCAGCAAAATCAATTTTGAATTTTCATTCAGATTAGCCTTATTATAACCTTGATATATACGTTGACCTGTATGTCATTGTTACTGAGGAACCGTTTATATCCCACCACATTAGCAGTAAACTTACCAACAACTTTGTTGATCTTTGACTTTTCGAAAAATCATTATATTTATCGAAACTCCATCATGTGTTCATTCGCATCTTATAATGAGAATTGCCATACCAATTACTGAGAATCAGCAATCAGTATTTCGAATCTCGTAGCATTTCTACATCAACAGTTATATGTGTACATATAACATTTATCTCTTAGAATTATGATCTTCCATTCTGAAATTCTAAAAAGCATCCCAAACTACGAATTAGTTCTCCGAATTTTTAGAAAATGCTGATGAAGCAGCAAAAATTGTAAACGACCTTAACAGTCAAAAGTTTGATGATAAAGAATAATGTTTTGAAAAAGCTCAGAAAAAGAGAAGGTTTGGAACTGGAAAATGGATTGAGCAAACCAGGAAGGAGGTTGTAGACAAATTACAAAGACTAAACCTGCCTTTAAAGAATCCAAATGATTCAGTATCTGCTAAAGTCATTAACAAATACCTTGCTTCTAACTCTAAACCCTTAGGGACAAATCTTCTTCATCATCCATCGATGTTAGAAATTCTAAGATATCATCATATCTTTCATTACAAATATCCTTGATATTTCTTAAAATATTTTCATAACTATTCTTATCTGAAATCATTTATTTCCTCGCAATATCAGTGTTACATCATAAAGGAAACTGTTTCAGTTTCTAAATTCTGAAAAATTCGAATTTAAAATATGAATGTTTTTGAAGTAGTGTTGGGAATTGAAGCATGAGTTAGTATAATATAAAGACACTTGATCAACGTGATTATATTACAGTAAGTCATGCTGAGTTTCTAATGGAACATGATGATCCACAGACCATACCGTCATCATGTGCCATGTTACACGACTCTTACATTCTACTTAATCTCCAAACATATCGAGAACATATCTTCCTGATAGTTCTATCTTTTCTCTTGAATTCTGGTAATTTAACCAATCAAGATCATGCAATTACAATTTCTCTCTCAGAACATTAGTTATGTTCATTCCAAATTTCATACCTACGAATTCTGGACCATTACTTGCTGTGCTTAATGGAAAGAAGAGAAAACAAAAGCATGAAGCTCCGAAATAGAAATAGGAGTATAAATCGCAGCAAATAGGAGAGAGCATTAACTGTAAATGTCAATGATTATAGAAAGATAGAAGTAGGGACTCTAAAATATAAGGAAAGATATAAAGCCCAACAACAACCCAGAAATTACAAACCGTGTATATCAATGCATATAGCAATATAAAGACACGGGAGAACTAAAAACACTATAAACGCAAGAGAATAATAGAAGTAAATAGATTCCTCTGGCAGCAGATGAAAAAGAAGAATGATAGATATGAAAGTTAGGAGTATATCAAAAATCAGAACTGGATGGAGCATATTGACGAATGCTTTAAAGTATGAATTGAGGGAGAAAGAATAGAAAGTGTGAGCTGTGGAAATAATTAAACGAAGGGAGTTGATTTATAGTAAAATATTCGACAGAGCAATCGAAACAGATTATTGCATTTAACCAAAGAAGATCCTAATTTCCTTAATTACCGAAGAACCAAATCTTATTGCAAAGATTTTCTCTAAATCTCTTGAATTCCGGAAATCAACCTTAACTACGTCACAGGTTAAGATGAACTTGCATTTACTCATTTCACTCATTTGTGATAGCTTCACTCGTACTCTTCACATAAACAAATTGTTTTATCCATATTACTTACTGATGATAAAACTGTAATTTTCAACTCGTATGCGTCATGAAAACATACTTATTGTCAGCCATAACGATCCCAATCAAATTTCAGGACGAAATTTCTTTAACGGATAGGTACTATGACGACCCAAAAATTTCGAATTAATTTGAACCAAATTCTCGTTATGATTTATTGTTTCCGACATGATTAGCAATGAATTTTGACAAGTTTTAAAACTTTTGAAAATGAGTTTTTATATAACAGTTGACCACCATGTTTATCCGACGATTCACGAACGTCGTAACTTGTGATAATTATATAATTATGTGTATGTATATATATATATATATATATATATATATATATATATATATATATATATATATATATATATATATATATATATATATATATATATATATATATATATATATATATATATATATATATATATATATATACGAAAACATACGAATAATATTTATATACGAAATGATAAAAATTTACTATTGAATGATGCAGTTTTGAATTAAAAAGTTTACGTATATAATCATTTTATTTTTATGATGTATTTTTTTTAGTTTTTAAAAAGACACGAAGTTAAATCAAAGATGTACAAGTTGTAAAGCACAACGTACAACAACATAACTTAAATAGTTGAATTGAAATTAATTCATTTACTATTCATATGAATAGTAAAAGAAAAGAAATTAATTAATTTACTATTCACATGAAAGTGATATGATAGAAATTATTAATTATAAGTTACATAAAATACCCCTGAAGTATTAAATATATACGACTTTTAAAAATATTAAAATTCGTTAATTCGTTTGAATTAAACGAATTCAATAATTCACGGTGGCATAGAATGATCAGCAGACTAGTACGTACACTCTACATCGAACGTATATAGTAATTTTATAAATAAATGGACCTTTTTACAACTATTTTTATAAAGCTTAAGACCAAAATAGATATTTGTATTCAATTATAAAAAGTGGAATTCTTTTTATTTATACTTTTACCCGTCAATTATTAGCAACAGAGTACGAAATATCGATCCGTGAAAACTGTCGGTAGAAATGACAAAACATGGGCGGCTTTTAAATCCCACATTTGATTCTATATTATTATTATATTATTACTTTATTTTATTATTATATTATATTTATATTATTATAATTATTCTATATATATCAAACGAATTCTGATTCTGGTTTCAGTTTTCATTTTACAATTCATCTATCTATCTTAATACTCCGTAATGATTTATTATTATTATTATTATTATTATTATTATTATTATTATTATTATTATTATTATTATTATTAAAGATTATTATTAATTTTATTATATTAATATTAGTAGTATTATTATTATACATAAAATACTACGACAAGGTCATGAGCGAGTTATTTTCCAAAACGGATTTTGAGCTGGATGAATCTAGGGAAATTATGGGTTATAACTATGGAGGTTATGGGTAATGTTCTTGGGTACCATGGGTGAATCAAAGACTAACCTTTCATTTATCATTTCCGTTGCGTCTACGTTATATTGAATCACAATATTGATACGTGAGCATTCATATCTTATCTTTTATATATTAATAGGGTATCTATGTCTAATGCTCGAGATATATGTTTATACATGCTTGTATGCTAAATGTCATCGTTAGGTAGTTTTATGACGAATCACGAATTTAATACATGTACTACTGATATAAAGTATATGATATGCATGTTGTTGGAAAGCTGGCAAAAAATTAATAACCTTTCATTTAGAAATCGCGTGATTTCGATGAACGAATTAAAAGTTATGGTCAACTGAATTATGATTGACGTTAATTAAAATTTCTTTTGAATCTACAATTAATATTTAAACAACTTGTTTATAAGATTAATAAATTGGATTTTTAAATACTACTAGTCGAGTAAATGAATTCTTATATAAGACACATCTCGTTTTGTTAAACAATTGTCAAAGTTGATTTTTTGAAATGACTTTTGTTAACTTTTTCATGTCGGTCTCGAGCATTAGGATTTGTGATACACTATGACCTGACGTAGCTTATTAGACAGTTATTGATCAACATATACTAATATAGGTTTGTGAATCCGAGGCCAACCCTGCACTTGTTCAGTGCCGTCATGTGCATAATTGCTACGAAATAAAGTATTATGAGTTTATAGATCCCTTTTTAATTGCTTTTGCAATCTATATTTTTGGGCTGAGAATACATGCACTTTATTTTAAACGCAATGGATACAAGTACATACTAAATTCTACACTGAGTTTGAACCAAAAATCTCTTAGCTTTGGTAACTAGTAACTGCCAGTTATAAGAACTGGTGGGCATGAATAGTTGTATATGGATCCATAGGGCTTGACATCCCCGTCCGTTCTAGGTATAGAGACCCTAGCCTGAACTATAAAGCGGACGTATGCTATTTGAGTTTAGTACACGCTGGTTTGCGTGTATTGTACATGTTGGTTGCATGTATGTTAAAACAGGGGTACTTATTATATATACGTTAAGTTTAGTTACCAGAGTGCTCAATCTTGTAGAATATTTTGATAAATGTTTCTGGATGAAACAACTGAAATCTTGTGATCCACCTTTATATACAGATTATGCGCAACATTAAAACTATGAACTCACCAACCTTTGTGTTGACACTTTTAAGCATGTTTATTCTTAGGTTCCTAGAAGTCTTCCGCTGTTTGCTTATACGTTATACAAGCTATGTGCATGGAGTCATACATGCTTTATTCGAGAAAACTTTGCATTCACAAAATCATCACCATGTAACTTATTTTGACTGTATAGTCAACGGATGTAGTATTGTAAGCTATTGTTTACGGTGATTATCTATACGTAGAAATCATCAGATGTCGAAAACCTTGGATTTATATATTCATTTATGGTGTGCCTTTTCAAAAGAATGTAATATTTACAGAACGTATCATATAGAGGTCAAAACCTCACTATGAAATCAATGAATAACGTATCGCGTCAATAGCGATTTTGACGAGTCGTTACACCTTCCAAGTCTGGGATCGGTTGATCGAAGTTCGCTACACGGATGGAAGAATTTACTATCTTAAAGTAAAGTAATTATATATACGCACACACACACGTACACACACACACACACACACACATATATATATATAGATATATATATATATATATATATGTATATATATTAATCATATATATATATATATATATATGTATATATATATATATATATATATATATATATATATATATATATATATATATATATATATATATATATATATATATATATGTATATATATTAATCAAATAATGAAGCAAGAAGAAGAAGAGGAGATTAGAACTCTAGATAGACTAAGCTCTACTTAGTACGCATCCTGTCAAAAAGATCCAAAACTCTCAGAACCCTCAAACTTCACAAAAATATACCTTACTAAATAAATCTTTCAATAAAGCTACCCTATTATACTATAAAGGTATAATAGCCACTTATAAAACCAAGAAATTTAATCATACTAAAGTTCTAGCTAAAACCCTTCTGTTTCCATCCCCAAAAACAGAATATATAACTTCGAAAAGACAAATATTCAAAGCTCCATAACCTCCACAAAACCTACCACCCTTCACCTATTTTCCAGATTATGATCGTTATTTAGACATTACGCCTACTTAGGTGGTGATGATTTGATTCTCGATCAAGCCTATGACGATAAATGCAGACATTACTGGCTAATCGAGCGCACCCCCAAATAGTAGAATAGTTCACCATAAAAACTTGTGTGATGAGTGAACATCGGTGAGATTAGTTTAGTCATGTATATTCTACGCTTGCGAGAATTGGAAAAACAACCTAGGAAATGTCATCTTTGATTTTTAAATAGGAAAAGCATGTTATATATTATATAAAACATAAAGAATTCATGTAACGGTCTTCCGAGTCTTTATTTACTTAAGGAATTATCGACGTTTTGCTTGAAGACAATCAAAGTCTAAGTGTGGGATACTTGATTTTCGTGTAAAAAGTCATGTTTTTACTAACGATATCCACTGATATCACTAACTAGAGGCCAAAATTTATTCAAGACATGTATATGAAGATCTATCAAGAACATAGAAGCCCATCTGATTCATATACAAAGATTAAGAGGTTTCAAGACTTACACACACTGTAACACACACAAAACACTAATTACAAAATACTTCGAATAAAACCACATGAATCCGTATACGAAAATCACGGAGTATAAATGCACAACTGGACAACTAGTTACACCAACTAGCGATGCAGTTGGTGAAACTAGCGACCCTGTTACCAAACTAGAGACCTAATTACAACAAGTGGAGACCCGTTTTGATAACTAGTGACTCAGGCTTTTAAACTAAAGACTCGAAAACGAAAATTGGCGACTCACAAATGGAAAATGGCGACCCAAAATCCAAAACTGGCAACCCAAATTTGGAAACTGGCCACCTAGATTCCAAAACTCCCGTTTAAGGAAACTGGCGACCAGGTTAACTAACTGGTGACTCGGAACTTGAGACGGGCGACTCGTGGTTAACAACTGGCAACCCATGGTTAAGCAACTGGCGAGCTAGCTTTCCTATAAAAGGATGCCTCATATGTTCACTTCTTCATTCAGAAAACTCAGAGCTCTCTCTCGTTCTGAGTTTTCACCCTTCTTTCTCTCTCACAACACAATTCTGCAAGCTTATGCCAGTTTAGTATAAGTTAGTGTGAGTCTTGTAAGCTTGTAAGAAGCTGTCTTTACTTCTTAGAGGAAGATTTGGAGCTGTGTATTATGTAATATTTGTCTATGAATAATACATAAGTGAATCACGGTGATAGCAAGCATTGCAAGGATCGTCTATAATCACTTGTAAGCTATTCTATTACTACATTTATTTTATATTGTGATAATCTGACTTTATAATTATATAATTGTTATATGTGTTAATATAATAATTATTAATATATATTGTTATCGTAATATTTATAAACAGTATCCTGTAATATTCACTACTAAATATTACATATATATCGATTAAATAATATAATCATTAATATATCTTTTAAAGTACGGACTATAAACTTAACAAAACTATCGAAAACTATTTTATACACTTAACATTAATCAACTAAATTTCTGGTTAACGATTACCCTTTCCTACTTTTTGTGTGGTTAACGGTTTATTCAAACTAAAAATGACAAAATTCTTCTTAAACTCATTAATTATCTTGGTTAACATATCGGGTGAGATTGAAGTAATTATATTTATATAATTACTGAACGACCTGGTTGGCCGTAGTGGTCGAGACAAACATTTTGATTGTAAAGAAAGTTATTTAGTTGTGTACATATATAACCAAACAGTTCAAGATATTACACTTGATTTTCTTCCACCGTCTAGAGCAAAGAACTTTCTACTAAAAAGACGTTAAGTGTTTCTAAATAGTTCGTATGTTTTCTAAAAGAGTTTACTAAAATAATTTTGTTAAAAAAATGTAATTAAACGGGGCTCCGTCTTATTCAGATAGCCTAAGTAAAAACCGCATGTACTCTATAAGGGTGCGGTGCTGGGGACAGGTAAGTTACCCTACAATTAGAATCACCCTTGGCTTAAAGATACTAGTGACATTCTTAATTGGAACTGGACCAATTAAATAGGTGTTAGGACCTCAAAGCTAGATAGTGTTAATGTGAAATGAGATAGTTAAAAGGTTCTATAGAAGAGGTGTATATATAGAACCAATGTGATCCTAAAACATAGCCATTGCATTACAACTAAGTTTAAGAATCCGTGGAAATAGATTTATCCGAATTTCTCTCTTACCAAATCTGAGCACTGTTCATCCGAGTCTCATGCTAACACGTATATCTTCCATATTCATCATGATCAGACCTATCATTTGGTATTAGAGTTTTTAGAAAGTGATTCTATATCACTATATTGATCTAGAGTTCGAAGATTTCAAGTATTGATCACATTCGGCTATATTGAATCAGATTCGCATACTTCAAATCTGATATTCTGACGTTCGGATTTTTTTGAAAATCTCAACGAAGGTTCACTATACTTGATAAAAAATAATTCGATCAGTAAAACAGCTTTACAACAGCAATTATGAAGAATCAAGTAATTTTTTAGAGTTCGTGGCTAAAACTCTTACATTCGGTATATTCATGCTTGTTTTCGTGTTCTATTGAAGATTAGTGGATTCAGTGTTGCTCGTGAGGTGTTTAGGAATCAATTTGACGATTTAATTTCATCAATTGAACATAAATTGGTGATTTGATCCATATTCGGCAAAATAACTAGTTAACCGAATCGGCTTCAAGTTGAAAATTCAGTTAAGGTGTTATTGATTGAGGTGCATAAGTGATTCAGTCACATTCGGTTAAGGGATACAAAGCTTATTCAAGTTATTCCAGAGGAGTTTCGATCAATTATCTCATTTTCAGACTTAGATTAGCAGGAATTCAACTGCTACAGTTGACATTCGGATACAGATCCCGATTCGCATATTTTTTTCACTTGTTACTAACTTGTTTCCTTTTGCATAAAGGTAACCAGATCCAATTCAGGTGTTAAGCATACGAATCTTAGTGTTTTTGACTATTATCAGAAACACATATATCAGAATCTCTAGTATCCGAATCCGAATCCGAATCAGAATCTGATAAACTGATCATTTCAGTTTGGTTAATTATGTGATTTAAGTGTTTCAAGTCTGCGAATCTTACACAATCCGAATTGGTGTGAGAATCTAATAACTTGTATCAGAATCTGATATATCCAAATCTGTAATTGAATCTACAGTATCCGAATCTGAATTCGACTCTGCAGTAAAACCATTTTACAGTGAGAATTTGTTTCAGAATCTTGATTTTTTATGTCTATCTGAATCTTTATCAGAATCAACCTCATAATCTGTCAAGATGTCTACTCAACATACATTGATTATTGGATCCGATTCCAAACCTCATGTTTTGTTTGATGG
>NC_092343.1:205065000-205162500 GCF_046630445.1 Rutidosis leptorrhynchoides | reverse complement strand
TATTCGTGAATCGTCTGGAATAGCCAAAGGGTAATTGCATATATGAACACAGTTCAAATTTTTGAGACTCAATCTAACAGACTTTGATTATCGTGTCGAAACCATATAAAGATTAAGTTTAAATTTGGTCGGAAATTTCCGGGTCGTCACACTTGTGATCTCTGAAAATAAGCCTTTGAAATGTGCAAGAGGGTCAGCTTCAAATGCTCCTTAATGTTTGCCTTTTATAGTGGGATTCAAAAAGTAGCCGTTGACACATAGTTGCCATCACGGTCAACCACGGTTCAACCGTGCGTGCTCCAATCCAAATTTAGTATCCGTTGTATCGCCGTTTGACTCAAATTTGAACACCACATTTTGGCACCTTTACTCCTTCTAGCACCTTTAAAAGAAATCAAACATCCTATACAAGTACTATATGCATTAAGTGTGTGAGATTTGATCTTATTGCATGAAAGTGACTTAACATTCCAAAAGTGGCAAACCCAACATTCTTGGAGAAGTGTTTTGATAGATATATTGGGAAATCTCAGTTTGGTCAAGACTTAGTTAGTTACATTAATGCCTTTGGTTCAATTCTAAAGACTAGTCACCATGTCATTAACTTTCTAGTTTCAATTAATCACGAGTTATGTTCCATTTGAGTTTAGATAGAGATAAATTGAACAATGTCTCCATAAGATAACCATGAAGTATGTAGAGACATTAAAGTTAAGTCATTCTTGAATAAGCAATAACACTTAGTTACTTAGACTAGACCAAATAGACAATTGACTATAATTTCATTTTAACCATTTTACACTTAATCTATTGGAGTATGTTAGTTACTTGAATCCTAACTAGTAAGCACATAGCAAACATATTAATCAAGTTGACAATTTTATGAGTATTGAGCATATTGACAAGTAGCAAGTAATACTGGCATATAGCAAGAGATAGTTATTCTAGGATCAATCATATAGATACTTGTACAACTTATGACTCAAGCTTAAGTGCAATATAACATATTGCTTGATTAATGTGTAAGCACACATTAATGCCCAACACATGCACAAGGGAAGAGCAATCTCTAGTTGGGACTTGGTGACCATCCTAAATGTATCTAAGTGTATTTTAGGATTACAAGTCATTACTTAGTTATACTTGAGAGCATTGTTCCTCATTTAGCCATAATTAATCACTAAGTCATTTTCAATAGTGATTATTGTTCTAGTGACATTGTCTTAAGTGTGTTTGTAACGACCCGAATTTTTCGACTTGTATTTGTGCTTGTTACTTTCTGCGAAACTGCGTATTTGTACGTACTGTGCTATATTATATTCTGAGATCTTATTTCATGATTAATTACTTTCGTTCATACCTTACAACGTGCCATTAAGTACTTAGTTACTTAACTTGATCCCCGAATGCTTTTATGACCGTTAGTGTCACTTGACGTTTAAAACGTGCTATGTATTCTGTTACACGTTTGACTTTGGTCATAATTGGAATATTATGACTATGTAATACTAGTTGTTATTTTATAATAACAATTACTTGGGCTTTTGGTTGCTTAATTACGCTTAGTAATTTACTTATGCTCACTAGTTAGTCTTGTTGGACTTTCTACCTTATTGGACTCAAGCCCACCCTACTCTAGCTAATGGACTATTTAATTGGCCCAATTTTAATAAGTTAGTAACCCATTAATATGAAAGACAAATGCCCATTTATTAGAGGAAATATACTAGAATTTTTGTTAACCATAATCACAATTGTTGCATGGGATCCCAACATAAGCACCACTTTAGACAACCATTAATCAAAAAGCAAAAATTTTCCCCTTGTCCCCCCCCATGGCCGACGGTCACCACCACCATGCCACCTCATCACCTCCTATAAATACCATGCTAATTCCTCACATTTCATACTTGATCTCATTCACAATTTACACACACTTACTCTCTTATTTTCTCTCTAGTCTTTCTCACTCTAAAAAGTGTAAGTTTTAAATTTTCTTCTTCTTCTTCTTCTCTTCTCATTGTCGACATCATCATCATCATTAAAGGATCTAGATTTTTAGCTTTTTTATCTTGTTATATCTTGTAGATTCAAACTTGGGTTTGAATCCTTCAAGAACATGAAAGATTCAAGCTTTTTAGATTGGATCTTTATTTACTTGTTAGATCTAGGTTTTCTAGCTTATGATTCCTTTATTTTGTTATAAAGATCAATACTTGTGTTTATGATCTTCATGTAACTTGAAGATCTAGTCTTTTGCTTTAAGGATCTTCAAGAACATTAAAGATCCAAGCTTTCTAACTTAGGGTTTCATTATTTTGTTAAAGATCTTAGCTTTTTAGCTTATGGTCTCATTACTTTTACTAGATCTTAGCTTTCTAGCTTATGGTCTCATTAATCTTGTAAAGATCCAAGCTTTCTAGCTTAGGGTTTTCTTAATACTTGAGATCGAAGTTTTTATTGTAGATCTCACTTACTTGGAACCTTTTTGTGATTGTTGTGATGATAAAGATCAAGTCTTTATCATCTCATATGATGTAGATGCATAAACTTGTGTAAAAAGGACAAAGGTTGAAGCTTTATTGGGTTTATGCAATAAAGAGGCAACCTTGATGTTAAAAACTTGTAGAATGATAACTTTTACTCTTAGTTGTGTGTTTATGGTTGAAACTTGGTCAAAGTGATGCTAAAACATCAAAGAGTTGTACACTTGAAACTTACACGCATCAAGGATGAGAACCGTGATGAGCATCAAGAACCAAGAAACCCACTAGAGCACTTGTTTACTATTTTTCAGGGTCTGATTAGACTCTTGGACTTCTGGAAAATAGATTTTCAGATAGTTCGTTTCGAGTAGATGACTTTTCGTTTAGGCCTCGCCTAAATCCGATGTACGGTTTAGGATTTATAGCCTTCCGAAAGTCACTACGCCTTTGTAACGACGTGCTAAAAATTCTGACCTACTCGCATTTAAACCGCCGCCACGGTCAAACGAAGACGAGTTAGGTTCTGAAAATTAGATAGCGGTTAGAGGACTCATATACGGAGCCTTGGCCACTGACCAGGTATCTTTTCGTTTTATATACAGATCGTAGCAGCTGTCCAAAATCAGCCTTTTGTTTCGATCTCTATTCTTTTTGAAAACTTACTTTATCTTTTACGAATGATGATGACGATGATGATGCTTAGGACTTTACTTATATACTTTTAAACCTTTTGGGACAATATACTGACTTAGTAACCTTTGACTTAGGTTAACGACCGTTCGGACCGACTTACTACCTGCATACTTTTCATATCGACTTTTACTGTTTATTCACTGTGAGTTATAGCTTCCCTTTCTACTTTACTATTTTTGGGACTGAGAATACATGTGCATTTTATGTTTTACATACTAGACACGAGTATATAAACTTTACATATGTGTGGGTTATATAACGGCACAAAGTTTCCCCTTAGCACGGCATCCCCACTCGGGCTAGTCGCGCTAGCATTTAACGGGTGTTTGATACTTTGAGAACATACGCACTCGCCAAGTGTACTTTTAGGGGGTGATATTTACTTTACGTTAAGTTAGTTACCGGGTGCCCACGGATAAGCATATACTTTTCATACTGTTTTGAATACGAAATCTCGTAGTCTACATTACATTACTGAATACAAACTATAGCTCACCAATATTCATGTTGACCTTTTAAGCATGTATTTCTCAGGTGCTTAGACGTTGTTGCTTCCGCTGTTAGACTTGTTGTCTTGGTGTTTTAGACTTGCTGTTACATACTCGCTGTGTTAGACTTCCGCTGCATTACTTAGAGATATCTCAATCATGAAACTTTTATCTTGCATTCACAACTTATGTTATTTGAATAATGGCTTGTAACAACCTTTGTGTCACGTTATCTTTTGTAAAATGTTATCCTTTTTGAATGTAAAACTTGTTTTAAAACAGCATGTAGTATTATACCGTGTAATGGACATGTTGTTGACGATTCGTACATGATGGTTTTGTACGGGGCGTCACAGTGTTGGTACTTGATGATCATATTTAGGATATCTAGATAAGAATTAAGATCACAAGTTGTTGATTAACACTTATGTGTTATGCCTAATCTTGGTTAATTTGTCATTAAGGTGTCATTAGGCTTAATTAACCATAATTAGTGTTTTTATGACCAAAACTCAATTGAGTATGGAGAAGGCATCTATTCTAAGCATGTTGAGAAAGGTTTCAGGAATTATAGATATCGGGAACTAGTCAAACTTTATTTGGTCCAAAATGGTAACAGAGAAAACTGTATTCGCACTGCGGTTGACCGTAGTGTCGACCGTGCAACTTGTTTTCATAAAATTGCGTTGCATTTCAGTTTGGGGTTTCACGGTTGACTATGCGGTGTGTTTAGCTGAACTTTTAATTTCATTCTTTAACCTAAGTCGACCGAGCAACTTGTTTTCATAAAACTGCGTTGCAATTCAGTCTGGGGTTTAACGGTTGACTATGCAGTCGACCTTACCTCGACCGTGTGTTTAGCTGAACTTTTAATTTCATTCTTTAACCTATGTTTGACTTGGTCGTTTGCAAGATAAAATATGGATTAGTGACCTTGCGTGTTTTATGTTAAGATGTCAGTCATTACTTATGCATATGTATGTGTCATCATCAAAACATATTCTTTGGTTAATCATACTTAAGTTTGTCATTTAGTTCATTAACCAATCATTTAACCAACATTCACCCCTTTTTTGATGATGACAAACATACAAGTGATGAGGGACATTTTGCTATAAATACGCAAGTGTTAACAATTACTTGTATCCATCTTTCTCCCCCTTTTGTCGAAGCAAAAAGGTTAGCTCCCCCTAGAACTAAGCTCGCCCTTAGAGCAAAGCTCCCCCTTAAATTGTGCACGTTGGAAAAACAAATATTTAACCATAACAAGCACACATTTTATTTAAAGCAAGCACGAAACAGAGTGATGCATATATGAAAATATGCATGAAAAGTACAGTAGATCAATCCTAGGTTTGTTCAACATGGGACGTGTAATAACCCGAATTTTTCCATTACTATTGTTACTTGTCCGTTATGTGTTTAACGGTGATTACTTAGACTTTGTGTGTTTAATAGAATTAAATGCATACTTGATCCTAGCGGATTACTTGAATTAATATGTTATATTAATTTATGAACATATTTCGGATAGCGAAATAACTAGAAAACGTTACGATTAAGATAATCGCCTAGAAAGCTTTTCAGTTCATGGAACTCAGGAAAACGATAAAATAATTATTTTTAATAATTATTAAATTTAGGAAAAACTTATTTAATTTATTATTTATTTAGTAAATTAAACCCGGTGATTTTGTTTCAACGACTAGTTAACGTTCCGGAGACCCGGTACTGTTAACGGCACTCGAAACGGACCACGCACGTACAAGCATTTAGACAAAACGAGCCCAGGAACACCCTAGGTAGACCCATTCGGCCGAACCTACCTCACCCCACCCATTTATTGGACAAGTTTTGCCTTTTAACTAAATACCTACTTGATTTAGGCCCTAACTATATAAGGAAACAATATAACACAGCATTTTAAGATCCCTAAACCTAATTTTATCAAACAAAAGGATATTATTCTTTCCCTACATCAAACCCACGACCAAGAACAGCCCCATAACCCCCATACACATCGACATCTTCATCCTCATCAATCACCATCAAAAATTGCTTGTTTGCTTGAACCTTCAACACGAAAGTGCTTCCTTTGATCATCCTCTACGTTCAATTACATGGTGTACAAGAGATTAGTGCTCAATTGATTGCGGTTAGAGTCGTTGTTTGTCGTTAATTTGCTCGATTATTGTCGTTTGCATGAATCACGAATTTGTTTACTATGAATCTGGTCAAATTAGTTTATGTACTGATCTTTTATTGAATCTATATGAATAGATATCAAAAAATTAATAAATTTGGACTTTGTATTTGCATGATTTCGTTACCGGATGCTTAAGTTATGATTAATCGAAGTTTTCACTAGGGTTTACATGATATCCGAATTTTTTGAATTGAATGCTTTGTGATGTGGCTAATGAAAAGTGTATTATTGTATTCCTTGTGAAAAACCATGCATGTTAGACTTAAGATTTACGTTAGACGCTTTTGTAATGCTTCCGATATGTTAAAACGAAGATTCGTATTGTTTAGTGAGCTGAAACTAATTTGAATGTTAAACAAAAATTGCTAGAGGGAACTAGGAGTTGAATTGGACTTTGATCTTCTGGAATATGTTATTTTATATGTTACTTGACATATTTCATTTGTATGCGAACTTGCGAAAACATGATTTGCCATGAGATATATGCTCGTCTATGTGACATATCTGTTTGATGAACAAAACTGGAAGGTCTGTAAAGATTGATTAAACTGTACGAATTAACTAAATATATGTCTTTGATTATTTTATAAATAAAATTTGGGAATGTTTTGAGATGACTCCAATTGGCCGTTCGTCAAAATCTATTTTCTATATTTTCTGAGAAATATTTCAAAACTGATGCGCGTGCTGAAACTGATTTAGTAAACCGTAACTAGACCCCTCCTGACTTCTGACTTTTAATTATCGTATGAGGCTTTAGCCGGACTTTTTGGAATTTATTTTAAGTATAGATGTGATATGGAGTTGGTCATAATTTTATGATTTATGTGCTATGATCTATTGTTGAATCTTTCTACGATGTACGTATTTCGAAGGCATGCTTTAAACTGCGAATGTGCAATTTGCTTAACTATGAGTTATAAAGTGATACTTGACCTAGGTTTGACATGTTGACCATGTTTGCATGACCTACTTAGATATCTAAATTTAGTTGACCACTTTGACCGAGTTGACTTTTGGTTTGACTTTTGTTGACTTGCTTGGATTAGTTGACTTTTACTTATTCGTTGAGTCAGTCTGAGCACTAGGACTATGCGTACACTATGGGTTGACATAGTATGACCTATATGTGTAAACCTAAGATAACTTACGTGATTAGGTTGCGTTGTTCGGTCGAGATTGTTCGACTACATTACGTTTTGCTAAGATATTTCAGGTGCTTTTGCTAAGGTGAGTCTACAGTCCCTTTTTCATGAACATTTTTGGGATGAGATACATGCTGCTTTTGAAACTATTTCTTAAACTATTTTTACAACTATATTACATATTAGACACGAGTAACTTACCAAGAATATACATATGAGTTCAGATCAAAAATCCCTTAGCTTGATTATATTAGTTACTTTGTAAGCTCGACTTATAGGGACGGTACCGTTAGGTTTGACAAACCTCACCTCAACATAAACTGGTGCTTATTTTGTTGTTACTCGTACACTTGATCGGTGTAGCGCCATGATAGGGTAAACTAAAGACGTGGGCTCGGCCTACGCAAAGGTTAAAGCTTTATAATCAAGTGCTCATTATAAGTGTATATTATTACGAAGCTTTTCAGAAATCTCGTGGCCTAACTTACGGTGAATGTTACTTGAACTTGATGTTTACAAACTAGAACCTAGACATGTTAATGTCTAAAAACAGATGAAACAAAAAGAACTTTTTGATGTCACTCACAGTTGAAACTTGACATCTTACAAACAGTTTATTACTTAGCATTTGCTATACGCAAACTTTTGAGATTAAACCTTAGTGGTTTATTCTGAAAAACGATTTTGAGAACTAATTTTTGACAAACGATTTATGGAAACTGTTTTATGAAACATACGAGAACTATTTACTCAAACTTGTAGATTCACTCAACTTTATGTTGATCCGTTTTGCATGTTTTATCTCAGGTATTAGTTACTTCCGCTGTAGAACCTTGCTGTTATGTAGAAGTTAAGCCAAGCATCGGGACTAGAGTTAATACGCCGTTAGTGGATTCTGATGGGGTATTACATTTGGTATCAGAGCTTTGGATATAGGGAACTAGGATACATTAGTGTGCTAACCGTAGGGCGCATTAGTGAGTCTAGTCTATAGCCGTGTACTTAGAATGACTGTTATACGCTATGCTTGCACTGTTTGCTCTACTATGCTACACATAGGGCTACATATTATATATCACATGCATATACGCATCTATACCCATAATGATAAGGACTTGGACTAGATATATGATATCACGAATCACATACGTACACACGACGCGACACTTACGAGAATTAAGTTGACTACGTTATCTTGAACTTATGGAGTAATGTCGAATGGATATGTGAGATAGCGTAATATACTGACCGGGATTACATTACGGTAAATCACATAGAAGTTTCGACATTGCAAAATAAGGAATTGGGAGCGAGTTAAGTAGGTTACTGGGATAAACACCGTTTAGAACATGAACTGTATAATTTCAGCTATGAGTAGAAATTTACAATGTGCGAATTTATTTGTTATTATAACCTATAAGAAACGTGTAATCATATAACGACCCTCACTTCACTTCTGCATTTACTAAATTGCCCTTAGGATAGTTGTGTGCTCATAAATTTCTATTTAGCAAAACGTCGACCAAATAGTAAACTTTTAGTCGACACTGACTGTTAATTAAAATTTATGCCTCTTTGTAATAATATAACTATTAATCTATATGTACTAAATAAAAAAAAACAGTGACATTGATATAAATGTTAAAATGATTGGGAACTAAATAAAATAAATACAAGTCATGGACTAAAATTTAAAAAGACTAAATAATACTTGTCCTATATATAAAAGTAATAATACTCAAAAAAATATATATATATATATATATAGATATTAGTGTGAGCCGATATTTAAAAAAATAAAATTAAATAAAGAACATTAATATAAAAAAATGGCTAGATGATAAGGAAAAAAAATATTAATCAAACATGATTTTCAAATTAGTCTGGTAACATCCGTATTACTTTATGCTCCATATTATTAATTTATATCTGTCTTCAAAAAAAAAGGGATAGGGATAGTCGGCCAAGCTGCTGTACATGAAATAGCCACTTCATTTTAAATTTACTATCCTAAAACAAACCCAATTTTTATCCTAACCATCTTGAACTCAATCCCAAAATTTGAGGAGTTGAAACCCAACTCAAAATCCAACTTCTGGAATCTAAATACACCCTCAAAATCCCACAATCAATCTCATTCATTCACAAAGAAAAACCATTCCCGGCTGCTGCTTCCATCGATCCCCAACACCACCCCATTATCGACTTCTCTAGTCGATCACAAACACCCAAAAACGAACCTTCGTTCTTGCTTGCTGCTGTACGTCGATCCTCACACTCGAACCATCAACTTTAGTCAACTAACTCCTGCTACTGTTTGGTTCGTTGCTGCTATTTCTGTCGAACTCCAACACCCGAAACCACCCTCGATCACTCGTCTTTTTCGTTCGTCTTACCCAAAGGTATAAACTATAAAACTTAAGCTTTTTAAATTTAATATAGTTATATGAATCTTAATATGAATGACACGGTATTTATATGTAAGCTATCTTCGTAATGTGAATTTGTAACTAAATTAAGGTAGTAAATAATTAAAAGAATATACATGATAGTTTTACATGTTAGTAGTATAGACGAAAAAAAAAAAAAACCAAAAGAATATGAGCTGTTGGAAAATAAAAGAAAGAAGATGGTGATGTTTGGATTAATTACAACTTTAGTACCTAAACTATAGGTTAGTTTACAAAATTAATAATAAATTCAGTTTCAAATAAATGGTTAACATTAATAAGATGATTAATGATAAGATTGTGAAATTTTGAAGATTTGAAAAAAATGGAAAATTGCATGCATGCATGCATGCATATGTATATGTATGTATACGTGTACAATATATATGTATATATGAAATTGAAATTTAAATTTAATTAAGGTACATGTATATATGTATCAAGATCAAGTTAAGATAATAATTATGATTAGTATAACTGATAGTGCTCCAAATGAACATATATTTAGTAGCAATATCCTCCCAATATGTAAATTATTTAGTTGTAATTGTCCTATTTTAAGTTGTAATCTTTTATATTAAATAAGTGCGAAGACAAAAGGCGAAAACGATGATTTGAAGACGCAAATGACCAAAAAGCTCAAATGTACAAGATACAATCCAAGTGGTTCAATTTATTGATGAGAAACGTCTAAAAATGACAAAAGTACAAGTTGCGGAACGCAAAGTACAAGATATTAAATTATACGAAAGGACGTTCAAAAATCCGAAATCGGGACCTGAGCCAACTATCAACGCCCAACGCAACGGACCAAAAATTACAAGTATACTATGCACGAAAATATAATATAATATTTAAATAATTATATAAATTATTTAAATATTTTATATTATATTAAATAGTGTCGGCAGTGTGAGCTGGTGCCAGACACCATGCGATCGCATGGCCAGAAGGCACATATCCCATGCGATCGCATGGCCCAAAAAAGTTGGTCAGGTCCTATAAATAGCCAGCTTATTCGACGAGTTTTAGAAAAATAATAATAATACTCCTCTAATAATATATATATATATATATATATATATATATATATATATATATATATATATATATATATATATATATATATATATATATATATATAGTATAGGGTAGTTTTATATTAGATTAGTTTGGGTTATGTAAAGGTTATTTTACGGGTTTTATAGTCGAAGCTCTGTCCGTGTAACACTACGCGATAAATAATCAATGTAAGCTATGTTCTCCTTTTTAAATTAATGTCTCGTAGCTAAGTTATTATTATGCTTATTTAAAACGAAGTAATCATGATGTTGGGCTAATTATTAAAATTGGGTAATTGGGCTTTGTACCATAATTGGGGTTTGGACAAAAGAACGACACTTGTGGAAATTAGACTATGGGCTATTAATGGGCTTTATATTTGTTTAACTAAATGATAGTTTGTTAATTTTAATATAAAGATTTACAATTGGACGTCCCTATAAATAACCATATACACTCGATCGGACACGATGGGCGGGATATTTATATGTACGAATAATCGTTCATTTAACCGGACACGGGAATGGATTAATAGTCTATGGAATTATTAAAACAGGGGTGAAATTATGTACAAGGACACTTGGCATAATTGATAACAAAGTATTAAAACCTTGGGTTACACGCAGTCGATATCCTGGTGTAATTATTAAACAAAGTATTAAAACCTTGTTACAGTTTAAGTCCCTAATTAGTTGGAATATTTGACTTCGGGTATAAGGATAATTTGACGAGGACACTCGCACTTTATATTTATGACTGATAGACTGTTATGGACAAAAACTAGATGGACATATTGAATAATCCAGGACAAAGAACAATTAACCCATGGGAATAAAATAAAATCAACACGTCAAACATCATGATTACGGAAGTTTAAATAAGCATAATTCCTTTATTTTCATATTTAATTGCACTTCTAATTATCACATTTTTAATTATTGCAATTTTATTTCATCGCACTTTTATTTATTGCAATTTCATTATCGTTATTTATTTTACGCTTTAAATTAAGTCTTTTATTTATTTAATATTTTACATTAGGTTTTAACTGCGACTAAAGTTTTAAAATCGACAAACCGGTCATTAAACGGTAAACTCCCTTTTATATATTATTATATATAATTATAAATATTTTGTACAAATATAGTTAATTAAAATATAGTGTACAATAAGCCCGCTCCCTGTGGAACGAACCGGACTTACTAAAAACTATACTACTCTACGATTAGGTACACTACCTATAGTGTTGTAGCAAGGTTTAGGTATATCCATCTGTAAATAAATAATAAATATCTTGTATAAAATTGTAACGTATTTAATAGTTTTTTCTTGTAAAATTTAATAGTATTTTATACCCCTTAGCTTTAACATCAAGTTTTTGGCGCCACTGCCGGGGATACGGTGAAACACTATATTTTATAAATATATTTGTATATCATTTTTAGAAAAACAATATAAAAAAAAATTAAATAAAAACTCTCGGGCCCGAACACTGTAGCAGCCCAGCTCTTGGCCCGAAACCCTACCTCATGCGATCGCATGAGATTTTAACTTCCACACCATGTGATCGCATGGCTTGAGTTGACAGGCCTGGTAACCTCAGCCGACAGTTTAGGGTTTTAATTAATTTAAAATTATTATTATTATAACCCTAATTAGGTTAGTTTATTTAATTATTAGTTTTAGTTTTATTTAATTAATTTGTATTTTTAGTTTAATTAGTTTTAATAAATTATAAAACTAATACTTTTATAAAATAAATAATATAAAAATAATATTTTTATAAAAATTGTACTTTTTACAACTTTAAGTTTATTTTTATATTTTGTATCTTTTTATTTGTTTTAGTGTAATATTTGTATTTTTTTTGCTCGTATTTAGTTTTAATATAGTTTTTACCATAGTTATTTTTATTTCTAGATTTTTAGGCTTTGCCGTAAAATCCCTGAAGTGCTTTTTCTTTAGACTAAGACTTAGGTGCTTTAGAATTTTGCGACGCTGTTTATAAATTTTACTACCTTTTTAAATTATTGCCATTTTGGGTTATAGTATTCCTTTTAAGCTTTAATATTTTTAGACGCAACTTTTAATTCTTAGTTTTTAGTTCCTTTTTAAGTTTCGACGCGCTACTTTCTTATTTTTATTTTTCGACGCCTATTATTTTTTGACATTTTTATTTTTCGACATTTTTCGACGCACTTCTTTTTCTTTCTTATTTCTCGACGATCTAGTTTTTAGGACATAGAATTTTCTATTTCTTCTCTAAAATTTCAAAAACAAAAAATTATTTTAAGCGGTTAAATTGATAGACATCCAAATTTTCTGCTTCGTAGTAATAGTTGGATTTGTTAGTGGCTGAGTTGTGAGCTTCCGATTTAAAGGGTTCTGGCTCCCTGCTGCATCTATTGGCTATTCGAAACGTGGGCAAAAGCAGAAAAGTCTATTAATTTGATAACTTATATAATTTTTATTTTTATAACTAATAGGATAATTAAGTTAATGCACCACATTGTAGCTAAAATTTGGTAATAAGCGCATTATGGAAAATCTCGAGAATATTTTGGAAACTCTTTATGACATCCGAAATCAATTTAATCAATACTCTCAAACAGGTGTTGATGAAAATTCGTTCGGTCAATCTTGAATCACGAATGACGAAACAATAACTGGTTGTGAAATCTGTGGAGATTATCACTCAACATGGGAATGTTATTATTACGTTCCTATGGAAAATTATGAACCCATGGAACCTGAAGGGAACGATTATGAAGAATACAATTCAAATTGGGATTATTCGCAAGAATATTTCCAAACTCCACAACCAGAAGATGAGGAAAATTATGTGTCTGAAAATTCTTTAGATTATATGAAAATCAAACTCGAAGAACTTGATGCTCAAAATGAACAAATGAGAGAGTTTGTAAATAGGCAAGCTGAAACTCTATCAGATTACGCACCTGTTGATCTGAGGAGTCATGTACAAGAAAATCTCATATCATCGAATTTTGATGAATTCGAGAGCTCCGAAATCACCAATTATCCCGATGATACTTTTTATTCAGTTTTACCAATTTCACAACATATCGACACATTAGCCTCTACTGACAAAATCATCGATCCATCAATGAATGAAGAAGAAGTAAGGGTGACAAATTGGTACTCTTGGGAAAACGATAACGTTGAAAATTTTACCCCCGAGACCAAAATGGTGAGACCAATAAGTACCATTAATGAAGAAGAATTTGCTTCAATCCCGAAATTCACCATTCCACAACCTTCCAACCCAATATTCTCAATAGACGAGTCATCTACCAAAGATGAACTACAAGCTGTAATAGATATTGACACCTCGAATTTCACCCAATTGGGTAATAGAGGTGAAAACCTTGATCCCAAGAATGAACGAAAGGAAATTTTAGGAATTGTCCACCCTATAGAAATATGTATGTCGGTGTATATCGATCCATTTGACCAAGAACCAGAAAAGAGACGTATCCATTTAGTAAAAGCTACACTTAAAAAAGAATTAAGTAGTGACGATCGAGTGGTTCTAAACTTTAAACCCATTGATATATTATACACCACCCGAGATGTAAATAACTGGCTCACTATTCTAATTCGTGAAACTTATTCTACCGACTTCACATATCGTCAGCTAAGTGTGGGGAAGTCTAACCCCACTTAACGTTAAATTAGGGGTTCGGGTTAGTGCATAACTCGTTAATAAACATGCATAATAAGTAAGGGTAAAAGACGCATTTTCAAATATTAACAAACAGCTCAGAAAATCAGCCGTTTTTGAAGAAAGAAAAAACATGTGTAATAAAACAAGAAGGGATGAACGATGAGGCGTGCCATCTATCATTCGACGAGCTTTGTAATTACAAAACTGGGTATCTTTAACTACTTTTCTGCACTAATCACCCTCATAAATCTATAATTAGAGTCTGATTTCATGCAAATGAGGGCATTGCATGATCTCAAGTGTGGGGAAGGGTTATAAATTCTCTCAGGTTTACACTTGGTTTAATTGCCAAATTTTGTGAAAATATGAAAAATTTTCAACTAAATGAATTCAAAATCATGTTTATACATATTTATGAACGATGAAAACTAGGTGTTAATACCGAAATTATCGTTACCTCGGAAAGGACATAAAATTGAGAAACACCCTAAAACACTTGAATTCATTTAAAATGGAATAAAGAAGAATAAAAAGGCAAAGAAAGAAACTAAGTGTGGGGAGAATGTACCAAGTTATTCAATTAAAAAAAACTATTTATCACATGTTTCTGTAAAGTTATTACAGGTGCTTTTGTTTTGGACTAAATTGATTGTTTTACCCGCAATATTATAATAAAGATAAAAGAAAAGATGGATCTACACGATGAATCAATTCCATCATTAAAAGAAAGTAAAGTCTTCTGAAAAAGACACGCGCTTCTTGATTTAGGTCAAGAAGTTATCGTCCAGACCAGCTGTAGGTTGACGAAAAATCTAGAAAAGTCATCTCTAAAATCAGCAGGAAATCCACGGACCTCAGCATCAAACAGGGTCGCCAAGTGGTCAGACTTATCCTAACCATGAGAGGATCTGTCTCGTAAAATGGGGAGGGCGCCGTGCAAATTAGCTTGATAAGACTAATGAATCAGACCCCCAGAAAGAATAATCTCCTTAAAGATTAAAAATCAGCTTTTAAGACTGATATTACTCAATCCTTGAGATTGACTTTAAAGATTGAGAATTACAAACTCATTGAATTCGATGATATCTAAACTCGAGCTTGAACGAGAAAATATTTTGATCAAATTAAAACCGATTTATTTTCTGAAAACCCATTTTCAATGCGTTCATTACCATTGAACGTAAAATCCTAGGAATTCACCTGGTATTCATTAGGTCACCTGAACCAAATCGGGTGTCAACCGTAAGAACGGTGGTTGCATAGCATGGTCAAAGACAGGACCTTGTGCCAGACCGAAAAACTATAGGGTGAGCTTTACTATTGCTCCTACAAAGGATAGTAATTGCATCCGACACGTTTTAGACCATGAACAAATGCATGTCATTAGACATTGCCATAACAGTTTCTTGTTCATCGCTTTCCTTTACAACCGGACGGTAGTTTACCGAAAGGTAATATACGGAGCAAGTATACTGGATGTGTTGCTTTCCTAATACAAGGTTAGCAAGTGGGTGACACAAAACCGTAAAGTTTTGAGCTAAAATTTTAAAACTGAAACCCACAAAACCCACAAAAACAATTTGCAAACACCGGTGAAGGGTTATTCCGGAAAACTTATCTAGGGTAAAAGCTAGATTGAATTTTCAAAAGATCAAATGTTTTCATAAAGATCCAATTTCCTTAAAGGATCTAAATTTTCATAGTCATGTGGGACTGTAAACCACATCGTTACTATCATTGTTTATACCGCCGTATCAAAATCACTAATGTATAAAGTGTGAAGAATAAAGAAGTAATTCGTGTGATTTAATTTCAAGTTCTGTATTGCTTGAGGACAAGCAACGTTCAAGTGTGGGGATATTTGATAGTGCTCCAAATGAACATATATTTAGTAACAATATCCTCCCAATATGTAAATTATTTAGTTGTAATTGTCCTATTTTAAGTTGTAATCGTTTATATTAAATAAGTGCGAAGACAAAAGGCGAAAACGACGATTTGAAGACGCAAATGACCAAAAAGCTCAAATGTACAAGATACAATCCAAGTGGTTCAATTTATTGATGAGAAACGTCTAAAAATGACAAAAGTACAAGTTGCGGAACGCAAAGTACAAGATATTAAATTATACGAAAGGACGTTCAAAAATCCGAAACCGGGACCTGAGCCAACTATCAACGCCAGACGCAACGGACTAAAAATTACAAGTCTACTATGCACAAAAATATAATATAATATTTAAATAATTATATAAATTATTTATATATTTTATATTATATTAAATAGTGTCGGCAGACTAAAAAATAAATGAATGTGAGCTGGTGCCAGACACCATGCGATCGCATGGCCAGAAGGCACATATCCCATGCGATCGCATGGCCCAAAAAAGTTGGTCAGGTCCTATAAATAGCCAGCTTATTCGACGAGTTTTAGAATAATAATAATAATACTCCTCTAATAATATATATATATATATATATATATATATATATATATATATATATATATATATATATATATATATATTATAGTATAGGGTAGTTCTATATTAGATTAGTTTGGGTTATGTAAAGGTTATTTTACGGGTTTTAAAGTAGAAGCTCTGTCCGTGTAACACTACGCGATAAATAATCAATGTAAGCTATGTTCTCCTTTTTAAATTAATATCTCGTAGCTAAGTTATTATTATGCTTATTTAAAACGAAGTAATCATGATGTTGGGCTAATTACTAAAATTGGGTAATTGGGCTTTGTACCATAATTGGGGTTTGGACAAAAGAACGATACTTGTGGAAATTAGACTATGGGCTATTAATGGGCTTTATATTTGTTTAACTAAATGATAGTTTGTTAATTTTAATATAAAGATTTACAATTGGACGTCCCTATAAATAACCATATAAACTCAATTGGACACGATGGGAGGGATATTTATATGTACGAATAATCGTTCATTTAACCGGACACGGGAATGGATTAATAGTCTATGGAATTATTAAAACAGGGGTGAAATTATGTACAAGGACACTTGGCATAATTGATAACAAAGTATTAAAACCTTGGGTTACACGCAGTCGATATCCTGATGTAATTATTAAACAAAGTATTAAAACCTTGTTACAGTTTAAGTCCCCAATTAGTTGGAATATTTGACTTCGGGTATAAGGATAATTTGACGAGGACACTCGCACTTTATATTTATGAATGATAGACTGTTATGGACAAAAACCAAACGGACATATTGAATAATCCAGGATAAAGAACAATTAACCCATGGGAATAAAATAAAATCAACACGTCAAACATCATGATTACGGAAGTTTAAATAAGCATAATTCCTTTATTTTCATATTTAATTGCACTTCTAATTATCACATTTTTAATTATCGCAATTTTATTTCATCGCACTTTTATTTATTGCAATTTCATTATCATTATTTATTTTACGCTTTAAATTAAGTCTTTTATTTATTTAATATTTTACATTAGGTTTTAACTGCGACTATAGTTTTAAAATCGACAAACCGGTCATTAAACGGTAAACCCCCTTTTATATATTATTATATATAATTATAAATATTTTGTACAAATATAGTTAATTAAAATATAGTGTACAATAAGCCGCTCCCTGTGGAACGAATCGGACTTACTAAAAACTATACTACTCTACGATTAGGTACACTGCCTATAGTGTTGTAGCAAGGTTTAGGTATATCCCATCTGTAAATAAATAATAAATATCTTGTATAAAATTGTAACGTATTTAATAGTTTTTCCTTGTAAAATTTAATAGTATTTTATACCCCTTAGCTTTAACATCAATAATGATTAAGATATATGTATGATATAAATTTAAAACTTGATCATGAGGATATGAACTAGTAACATGAAAGTATATGAGTATGTAAAATAAGTAAGATAATATGGTAAATATAATACTTGAGTTATTAATTAATTATAATAAGAGGATATATATATATATATATATATATATATATATATATATATATATATATATATATATATATATATATATATATATATTAAGGATAATGGTGATTAAATTAAAGATAAAGATAAGGTAATATTGATAAGTTTGAAAACACATAAGTTACTAATTAGATAAGATAAAATTAAAGACTTAGGACTTATCTAGGTTACTTAAAAATATACTTATCTAGGTTACTTAAAAATAATGTTATTTTATAATGATTAAGGTGACAAGATTTAAAAGGGTTTAATAAAAGTGATGCTAATATAATGGTAATAATAATAAAACATATAAACTATTATTATACTATAACGATGGTTGATTAAAAGAATAATAATATTACTACTATAACTTGTAAACTTATCTATATGGTAACACCTTAATTACACTAAGTATATTATCACCTATATATATATATAATTAATAAATACATTAATAACTTGTTATGTGTATACACCTATAACGTGAAAGTTATAATTAAAGATAGCGTACAAAAAATACAAACATCATCGCTACTTGTGGCCTAGGGTGATCCTTGGTATCATTATGGGACGCTTGTGGATCTCGAATGCCATGACTTAGATTCTGGTCAAGAGATCCTGGGTCGCTCGGTAACAATAGATCATTCGAGTGACTTGCATGGTAGCAACGAAGTTTGGGCGAGATTGTACAACATCTTTGTTAAGAATTATAACCCAAACATTTTTAAATTAGAAGCTTACTATAAGTGGAAGCTTTCCATAAATAGTAGGTTTCCAAATATAGAAACTTTTGAGAAATATGAACTTTTCTCGAAAACCGTCACTGTTAATATAGTTTGCTATATTAATAAACAAACTTTATGTCTATTAGACATTAAATAATTAAACATTATATCTCTAGGTTGAGATCTCCGATTACATACTCCGTTCTTACTACTTGCGTGGAATATCTGCTTGCTACTAAGATGACCTTCATAGCCCCTCTTTTTACTATTTCTTAACTGTTTTATAACTTTGGGGTAAGTCACATGCTTGCTTTTAAACTATTTTACGCTTAGACACGAGTACATGAAAACTTTATTTTGATTAGTTCAAACTGTGCTAACATGCTTTGATTCATGCTAAATCCATACCATGATATCGTTAATTGCTACGTATAAAGGCAAGCTTAGTTATTGTGAATAGCGCTATTGAGAGTGACGTGTCTATCCGGATGAACGTTGGTCAATGGATACATAATAATGATTCACGACACGAACGTGATGTGTTTAGGGTAACTTATGGTTAGTATCGATATCATATACACCGGCACTACTACCGAACTGATTAAACTTTATAATTAAATCTTGTGGTCTAAAAACTTGGTTATTATTGATAAACCTATGTTATTCACTCAACCATTTTGGTTGACACTTTTAAGCATGTTTTATCTCAGGTGAAGATTGCTAAAGATTATTTGCTATTTGGACTTTGCTGCTTTTGGAGTCCGCATATCATCATTCATATTTTTGCATTAGAACATTTTAGATTACATTTAAATTTTAAGGAGTTATTTGTAATGACTTAATACTTTCTGCTGCTTATAATACATTGGTTTTTAATTAAAACGTCTCATATAGATTCGTTCTCGTTTATACATACTTGTGTTGTGATATTGTGAAGTCATATTTCCCAGGCCCTATTTGGGGGTATGACAAATCACGTCACAACTCATCACTACTTGACATTGTCCATCACCACCGAACACTACTTGACACTATGAAGACACTGCTTGGAACATACTCATCATCTCATACCACTACTTATCGTTGCTTACTACTACACAACGCCGCCTCTCACTGCTAGTCTCGACCGATCACCTACTTCTCACTGATTGTAGTCACTAGTTACTACTTGATACCACTGATGTCGTAGCGTGGGGGTACGAAATAGTTTATATTTTTACTAGGAAATACTATTAAATATGCTACAATTTTACACAAGTTTTAATTATTTATTTACAAATGGGATATACCTAAACCTTGCTACAACACTATAGGCAGTGTACCTAATCGTAGAGTAGTATAGTTTTTAGTAAGTCCGGTTCGTTCCACAGGGAGCGGGCTTATTGCACACTATATTTTTAAACAACTATATTTGTACAAAATATATATAATTATATATAATAATATATGAAAAGGGGGTTTACCGTTTAATGACCGGTTTGTCGATTTATATTTTAAGTGAAGCGTATAGTAAATGACGATATTTAAATAACAATATAAAATAAATAACAATAATTAAAATGACAATAAATAAAAGTACGAGGAAAAATGAAATAAAATATATTATGCTTATTTAAACTTCCGTAATCATGATGTTTGACGTTTTGATTTTAATTTATTGTCCTGGGTTAATTGTCCTTTGTCCTGGATGTATTTGAAACCTATCTGGTTTTTGTCCACAATAGTTCATCGATCATAATTATAAAATGCTCGGCAAATTTAACCTTATGCCCGAAGTCAAATATTCCAACTAACTGGGGATTCGAACTGTAACAAGGTCTTAATACTTTGTTTAATGAATACACCAGGTTATCGACTGTGTGTAATCCAAGGTTTTAATATTTTGTTAACAATTACACCAATTACCCTTGAATGTAATCCACCCCTGTTTTAATGAGTCCATTGACTATTAATCCATCCCCGTGTCCGGTCAAATGAACAATAATTCGTACTTATAAATATCCCGCCCATCGTGTCCGATTAAGCGTATGTGGTTATATATAGATACTTCAAATCATAACCTTTATATTAAATTAATGAGGTATCGTTAATTTAATATAAAGCCCATTAATAGCCCATAGTCTAATTTCCACAAGTGTCGTTCTTTTGTCCAAACCCCAATTATGGTACAAAACCCAATTACCCCGTCTTTAATATTTAGTCCAACATCATGATTACTTTGGCTCAAATAAGCATAATAATAACTTAAGTACGAGACATTAATTTAAAAAGGAGAACATAGCTTACATTGATTATTTATCGCGTAGTATTACACGGACAGAGCTCCGACTTTAAAAACCCGTAAAAATAACTTTTACATAACCCAAACTAATCTAATATAACACTAATCTATACTATATATACATATATATATTTATTTATATTATATTAGGGAGTATTATTATTATTATCTTTTTTTTTTACTCGCAGAATTCGTGAGCTTTTATAGGAGTTTTGATTTTTGACAGCTCCGCGAGTCGTGGAGTTTTTAGCCTTCAAACTCCGCGAGTCGCGGAGTTTGAAAATCCAGCTCAGGATCATTTGTCTCATAGCTTGTCGACATAATTTTTAAATATATATAATATATAAATAATTTATATAATTATTTAAATATTATATTATATTCTTGTGCATAGTTGACTTGTAATTTTTGGTCCGTTGCGTCGGGCGTTGATAGTTGACTCATGTCCCGGTTCCGGATTTTCGAACGTCCTTGCGTACAATTTAATATCTTGTACTTTGCATTTTGTAACTTGTACTCTTGTCATTTTTAGACGTTTTTCATCAATAAATTGAACCTTTTGAATTGTATCTTGAACATTTGAGCTTTTTGGACGTTTGTGTCTTCAAATCTTCGTTTTCGCCTTTTGTCTTCGCACTTATTTATTTAAACAATTACAATGAAAATATAATACAATTACATATGAAAACCTATTATTTAGGAGGGATATTGCTATGAAATATATGTTCCTTTTTAGCCTTATCAAATATCCCCACACTTGAGCGTTGCTTGTCCTCAAGCAATACAGAACTTGAAATAAAAACATACATGAATCACTTTTTTATTCATCACACTTTGTACATCAGTGATTTTGATATGGTGGTATAAACAATGATAGTAACGATAGAACCATGATTAAAGGTGGGTGTGTCATCCACAGTTGCCTCGGGTTTAGGTCAACGACACTTGCAATCAAATAGCCGATTTACTTTCGGTTTCCAAAGCAAAGTGCACATTTGAAAGGCGGTTTACAGTCCCACATGACTATGAAAATGTAGATCCTTAAGGAAATTGGATCTTTATGAAAATATTTGATCTTTTGAAAATTCAATCTAGCTTTTACCCTAGATAAGTTTTCCGGAATAACCCTTCACCGGTGTTTGCAAAATATTTTTGTGGGTTGTGTGGGTTTCAGATTTGAAAATTTTAGCTCAACACTTGTGGTTTTGTGTTACCCACTTGCTAACCTTGTATTAGGAAAGCAACACGTCCAGTTTACTTGTCCCGTATATTACCTTTCGGCAAACTACCGTCCGGTTGTAAAGGAAAGTGATGAACAAGCAACTGTTAAGGCAATGTCCCGTGACATGCTTTTGATTATGGTCTATAAATGTGTCGGATGCTATTACTATCCTTTGTAGGAGCAATAGTAAAGATCATCCTATGATTTTTCAGTCTGGCACAAGGTCTTGTCTTTGACCATGCTATGCAACCACCGTTCTTACGGTTGACACCCGATTTGGTTCAGGTGACCTAATGAATTCCAGGTGAATTCCTAGGATTTTACGTTCAATGGTAATGAACGCATTGAAAATAAGGTTTTCAGAAAACAAATCGGTTTGTAATTTTGATCAAAATATTTTCTCGTTCAAGCTCGAGTTTAGATATCATTGAATTCCATGAGTTTGTAATTCTCAATCTTTAAGGTCAATCTCAAGGATTGAGTAATATCAGGCTTAAAAGCTGATTTTTAATCTTTAAGGAGATTATCCTTTCTGGGGGTCTGATTCATTAGTCTTATCAAGCTAATTTGCACGGCGCCCTCCCCATTTTACGAGATAAATCCTTCTCATGGTTAGGATAAATCTGACCACTTGGCGACCCTGTTTGATGTTGAGGTCCGTGGATTTCCTGCTGATTTTAGAGATGACTTTTCTAGATTTTTCGTCAACCTACAGCTGGTCTGGACGACAACTTCCTGACCTAAATCAAGAAGCGCGTGTCTTTTTCGGAAGACTTTACTTCCTTTTAATGATGGAATTGATTCATCGTGTAGATCCATCTTTCTTTCATCTTTATTACAATTTACCGGGTAAAATAGTTAATTTAGTCCAAAACAAAAGCACCTGCAATAACTTTACAGAAACATGTGATAGACAGTTTTTAATTGAATAACTTGGTATATTCTCCCCACACTTAGTTTCTTTCTTTGCCTTTTTATTCTCCTTTATTCCATTTTAAATGAATTCAATCGTTTTAGGGTGTTTCTCAATTTATGTCCTTTCCGAGGTAACAATAATTTCGGTATTAACACCTAGTTTTCATCGTTTATAAATATGTATAAACATGATTTTGACTTCATTTAGTTGAAATTTTTTCAAATTTTCACAAAATTTGGCAAATAAAACCAAGTGTAAACCCGAGAGAATTTATAACCCTTCCCCACACTTAAGATCATGCAATGCCCTCATTTGCATGAAATCAGACTATAATTATAAATTCATGAGGGTGATTAGTGTAGAAAGTAGTTAAAGATACCATAAAATTGCAGGATGATAGATGGTGCACCTCATCGTTCATTCCTTCTTGTTTTATCACACATTTTTTTCTTTCAAAAACGGTTGCTTTTCTGAACTGTTTGATAATTTTTGAAAATGCGTCTTTTACCCTAATTTATTATGCATGTTTATTAACGAGTTATGCACTAACCCGAACCCCTAATTTAACGTTAAGTGGGGTTAGACTTCCCCACACTTAGCTGACGACATGTGAAGTCGGTAGAATAAGTTCCATGAATTAGAGTAGTGAGCCAATTATTTACATCTCGGGTGGTGTATAATATATCAATGGGTTTAAAGTTTAGACCCACCCGATCGTCACTACTTAATTCTTTTTTAAGTGTAGCTTTTAGTAAATGGATATGTCTCTTTTCTGGTTCTTGGTCAAATGGATCGATATACACCGACATACTTATATCTATAGGGTGGACA
Source organism: Rutidosis leptorrhynchoides (assembly GCF_046630445.1). NCBI lineage: Eukaryota > Viridiplantae > Streptophyta > Magnoliopsida > Asterales > Asteraceae > Rutidosis > Rutidosis leptorrhynchoides. The sequence goes on along the minus strand of NC_092343.1, from coordinate 205,138,338 downwards.
ATTCCTAACATTTCCTTCCGTTTATTCTCGACGTCAAAGTTTTCACCTCTATTACCCAATTGGGTGAAATTCGAGGTGTCATTATCTATTACAGCTCGTAGTTCATTTCCGGTAGATGACTCGTCTATTGAGAATATTGGGTTGGAAGGTTGTGAGATGGTAAAATTCGAGATCGAAGCAAATTCTTCTTCTTTAACGGTCCTTATTGGTCCCACCACTTTGGTCTCGGGGGTAAAATTTTCAACGTTATTGTTTTTCCAAGAGTACCAATTTGTCACCCTTACTTCTTTTTCATCTATTGATGGATCAATGATTTCGTCGGTAGAGGCTAATGTGTCGATATGTTGTGAAATTGGTAAGACTGAATAAAAAGTATCATCGGGATAATTGGTGATTTCGGAGCTCTCGAATTCATCAAAATTCGATGATATGAGATTTTCTTGCACACGACTCCTCAGATCAACAGGTGTGTAGTCTGATAGAGTTTCAGCTTGCCGGTTTACAAACTCTCTCATTTGTTCATTTTGAGCATTGAGTTCTTCGAGTTTGATTTTCATATTGTCTAATAAATTTTCAGACACGTAATTTTCCTCGTCTACTGGTTGTTGAGTTTGGATATATTCTTGGGAATAATCCCAATTTGAATTGTATTCTTCATAATCATTCCATTCAGGTTCTGTGGGTGCGTAATTTTTCATAGGAACGTAATAATAACATTTCCATGTTGAGTGATAATCTCCACAGATTTCACAACCAGTTATTGTTTCGTCATTCGTGATCCAAGATTGACCGAACGAATTGTCATCAACACTCGTTTGAGAGTATTGATTTAATTGATTTTGGATATCAAAAAGAGTTTCCATAGCCTTGTTTTCAAAATTTTTCATTTTATTGCGATGGCCAAATTTTAGCTACAATGTGGTGCATTTACTAATTATCCTATTAGTTATAAAAATAGAAAAACTTATATAAGTTGTCCAATTAATAGACTTTTCTGCTTTTGCCCACGTTTCGAATAGCCAAAAGATGCAGCAGGGAGCCAGAACCCTTTAAATCGGAAGCTCACAACTCAGCCACTAACAAATCCAACTATTACTACGAAGCAGAAAATTGTCAACGTCCATTAATTTAACCACTTAAATAATTTTTCTTTCTGTTTGAGATATTAGATAAGAAATAGAGAAAATTTCTAAGTCCTAAAAACTAAAGCGTCGAGAAATAAGAAAGAAAAAGAATGCGCGTCGAAAAACGTCGAAAAATTAAAAAAGAAAATAGCGCGTCGTAACTTAAAAAGGAATTAAAAACTAAGAATTAAAAGTTGCGTCTAAAAATATTAAAGCTTAAAATAAAAACTATATCCTAAATGGTAATAACTTAAAAAGGTACTAAAATATAAAAACGGCGTCGCAAAATTCTAAAGCACCTAAATCTTAGTCTAAAGAAAAAGCACTTAAGGGATTTTACGGCAAAGCCTAAAAATCTAGAAGTAAAAATAACTATGGCAAAAACTAAGTTTAAAACTAAATATGAGCTAAAAATACAAATATTACGCTAAAACGATTAAAAAGGGACAAAATATAAAAATATACAAAAAGTTGTAAAAAGTACAATTTTTATAAAAATATTATTTTTATATTATTTATTTATTAAAACTACTCATTTTACAAATTAATTAAACTAATTTAACTAAAATATATAAATTAAATAAAAAGTAAAAGTAATTATAATAATAATAATTAGTTAGGGTTATAATAATAATAATTAATAATTATCCGTAATTAATGCTGAATTAGGGTTCTGTGTACCCGTGTCAGATTGTCTCCGCAAGTCGCGGTAATCGATGCAGCAAACCCCGCGAGTCGCGGGGTTCCAAAATTCAACTCTGGTACAGTTTTTAATTCGACGTGTTTTTTTTTTTTTTTTTTTTATATTTTTCTGTTTTAAAATCTAAATATTTATATAATAAAAACTTATATAAAAATAGAACTACTTTATAATTTTATAAATAAAAATCGTAAAACTAGATTTATATATATATTTTATTTTATTTTTTTTTCGGTTTTTTTTTATATTTTTCTTTTTAAATTTGATATTGTTTTTCTAAAAATATATTTATACAAATATATATTAAAAATATAGCGTTTCGCCAAGTTCCCCGGCAGCGGCGCCAAAAACTTGATGTCGTAGCGTGGGGGTACGAAATAGTTTATATTTTTACTAGGAAATACTATTAAATATGCTACAATTTTACACAAGTTTTAATTATTTATTTACAAATGGGATATACCTAAACCTTGCTACAACACTATAGGCAGTGTACCTAATCGTAGAGTAGTATAGTTTTTAGTAAGTCCGGTTCGTTCCACAGGGAGCGGGCTTATTGCACACTATATTTTTAAACAACTATATTTGTACAAAATATATATAATTATATATAATAATATATGAAAAGGGGGTTTACCGTTTAATGACCGGTTTGTCGATTTATATTTTAAGTGAAGCGTATAGTAAATGACGATATTTAAATAACAATATAAAATAAATAACAATAATTAAAATGACAATAAATAAAAGTACGAGGAAAATGAAATAAAATATATTATGCTTATTTAAACTTCCGTAATCATGATGTTTGACGTTTTGATTTTAATTTATTGTCCTGGGTTAATTGTCCTTTGTCCTGGATGTATTTGAAACCAATCTGGTTTTTGTCCACAATAGTTCATCGATCATAATTATAAAATGCTCGGCAAATTTAACCTTATGCCCGAAGTCAAATATTCCAACTAACTGGGGATTCGAACTGTAACAAGGTCTTAATACTTTGTTTAATGAATACACCAGGTTATCGACTGTGTGTAATCCAAGGTTTTAATATTTTGTTAACAATTACACCAATTACCCTTGAATGTAATCCACCCCTGTTTTAATGAGTCCATTGACTATTAATCCATCCCCGTGTCCGGTCAAATGAACAATAATTCGTACTTATAAATATCCCGCCCATCGTGTCCGATTAAGCGTATGTGGTTATATATAGATACTTCAAATCATAACCTTTATATTAAATTAACGAGGTATCGTTAATTTAATATAAAGCCCATTAATAGCCCATAGTCTAATTTCCACAAGTGTCGTTCTTTTGTCCAAACCCCAATTATGGTACAAAACCCAATTACCCCGTCTTTAATATTTAGTCCAACATCATGATTACTTTGGCTCAAATAAGCATAATAATAACTTAAGTACGAGACATTAATTTAAAAAGGAGAACATAGCTTACATTGATTATTTATCGCGTAGTATTACACGGACAGAGCTCCGACTTTAAAAACCCGTAAAAATAACTTTTACATAACCCAAACTAATCTAATATAACACTAATCTATACTATATATACATATATATATTTATTTATATTATATTAGGGAGTATTATTATTATTATCTTTTTTTTTTACTCGCAGAATTCGTGAGCTTTTATAGGAGTTTTGATTTTTGACAGCTCCGCGAGTCGTGGAGTTTTTAGCCTTCAAACTCCGCGAGTCGCGGAGTTTGAAAATCCAGCTCAGGATCATTTGTCTCATAGCTTGTCGACATAATTTTTAAATATATATAATATATAAATAATTTATATAATTATTTAAATATTATATTATATTCTTGTGCATAGTTGACTTGTAATTTTTGGTCCGTTGCGTCGGGCGTTGATAGTTGACTCATGTCCCGGTTCCGGATTTTCGAACGTCCTTGCGTACAATTTAATATCTTGTACTTTGCATTTTGTAACTTGTACTCTTATCATTTTTAGACGTTTTTCATCAATAAATTGAACCTTTTGAATTGTATCTTGAACATTTGAGCTTTTTGGACGTTTGTGTCTTCAAATCTTCGTTTTCGCCTTTTGTCTTCGCACTTATTTATTTAAACAATTACAATGAAAATATAATACAATTACATATGAAAACCTATTATTTAGGAGGGATATTGCTATGAAATATATGTTCCTTTTTAGCCTTATCAACCACTCATTGCTACTTACCATTACTAAATACTACTCATCACTACTAGCACCTCCACGATTTACTACTAGCTACTATGCATCATGACTCATTTCTGATATATCTTTAGAGAATGAATTCCTTGTAACAGTATGCGAAATCCGTAGTAGATATTGTCTACCTAACGTCCGACTTTCCTATCTTCAGCCACCCGCGGGTTCACGATTTTGCTTTCCAATACGAGTCTACTGGAAGAGGTATTCACACCTTCCCTCATAAAGGGTATTTCATTTTTCTCCCCCACCGATGTGGGCAAGTCTGATTACTCACCCTACTTTTAACATTAACTTCAATAAAGTTTGTCACGAATTCGTTCTTACCTAACAATCATAATGTTTATATACTCTCAACACCTGTGCCGATAGAAGCTTGGTCGCTAAAGAATTCCATCACAACATTTAGAATCCAGTATCTGCCTTAGACAACGTAAACTCTATGGAACTATCAACTGAGAAGAAAACGCATAAAGATTGATGTCATTAAGGAGGTCCTGCTTTAAGAAGTTTGATGGTACACTCCCATCGTAAACGTCTCTCACCCGAAACTCACCCCAAACTTTAATCAACGATTGCTTCTAATCCTTTGAAAATTATAAGCTAAAACCCATACTGTTAATCTCATAACAACCTTCCTGATCGAACAATACTTTTTTCAATGATTGGCGAGCCATTACAATAGAAATCCACTCGAGTGATGTTCTGAGTTAAATTATTTTACTTGGACTACCCTATTTCTTCATTTGACCTTGTGGTTGGAATGGACTGGTGATCTGACGACACAACCAAGGATGTTGTGACCAGAAAGCCATTCGAATTCCTTTTACCGAAGACGAATCAATGATGGTGTACGGAGAGAAGATCAGTACACCGTTGCGTTACATTAATTGCTCGAAGGTCCAGAAGTACATGAGATAATGATGTCTCGCAATTCTGGCACATGTGAGGAAAGTTAAATCAGCAGTTAAGAGACCCGCAGATGTCCCAACCGTTAGAAATTTTCCTTAAGGTCCTTCCGAGAGAATTTCCATGTCCTTCAATGCATAGAGATGTAGAATTTCAAATTAACTTAATGCTGGGAATGGCACCTGTAGCGCGCACCATATAGACTTGTATCTTCAGAATTGCAAGAGCTGTTTTGTCAGTTACAAGAGCCTTTAGACAAGGGATTCATTTGACTGAGTTCTTCAACATGGAGAACACATGTGCTCTTTGTTAGGAAGAATGATGGATCTATAAGACTTTGTATTAATTACAGAGAACTGAATAAACTGACTATCAATAATAGATACCCGTTACCAAGGATTGATGATTTGTTTGATCAGCTACAAGAATCAGCATGTTACTCTAAGATTGATCTGAGGTCAGGTTACCATCAGATGAGAGTAAAGGAGACAGATATACCGAAGGCAACATTTAGAACACGCTATGAACACCATGAGTTCACAGTAATTCCGTTTGGATTGACGAACACACTGGCTGTGTTCATGGATCTCATGAACATTGTGTGTAAGCCATATGTGGAAAAGTTTGTTATCGTGTTTATCGACGATATTCTGGTATATTTTAAGAACGAGTAAGAACATGAACAACATCTCGGTTTAATACTAGAGATGCTCAGGAAGGAGCAGCTGTATGCAAAGTTTTCGAAGTGTGACTTACGGCTGCAAAGATAGAAACGGTCAAGAAATGGGAGACTCCTAAGTCGCCAACGCATGTTTGGCAATTCTTAGGTCTTGCCGGTTATTATAGAAGATTCATTGAGGTATTTTCTACTATTGCCCGACCGTTAACAGCATTGACTCACAAGGCTAAGAAGTGTGAATGGACTGAGCTGCATGAGTCTGCATTTCAGTTGTTAAAAGAGAAATTAACTACTGCCCCGATTTTGTCGTTGCACAAAGAAACTGAGGACTTCGTGATTTATTGTGATGCTTCACGACAGGGTTTTGGTTGCGTGTTGATGCAACGGAAGAAAATAATTGCTTACGGATCATGACAACTAAAGATATACGAATAGAACTATACAACTCAAGATATGGAACTTGGTGTTGTGGTCTTAGCACTTAAGATGTGGAGACATTACTTGTATGGTACTAAGTTTACTGTTTTCACGGATCACAAGAGTTTGCAACATATCTTTAACCAGAAACAGCTTAATATGAGGCAGAGACGTTGGATAGAGCTATTGAATGACTACGACTGCGACATTTGCTATCATCCAGGCAAGGCTAATATAGTGGCAGATGCCTTGAGTAGGAAGGAAAAGGTTAAGCCTATTCGAGTTAGAGCGTTGAATATGACGGTTCGAAGGAACCTTACTTCTCAGATACACGATGCACATCTAGAGGCATTGAAAGAAGAGAACGTTGCTACCGAGTCACTTCGAGGAATCGATAAGAAGTTTATTACTAGAGAAGATGGAACCCGATATTTCATCGACATAATTTGGGTACCTGTGATGACCCGAAAATTTCCGACCAAATTTAAACTTGATTCTTATATGATTTCGACACGATAAGAAAAGTTTGTTAGATTGAGTCTCAAAATTTTTGAACTGTTTCATTTATTCAATTGACCTTCGACCATTTCCGACGATTCACGAACAACTATTTGTAAATAGATATGTGTGTATATATATAAATAATAATTGGAAGTATAATTTGAAATATTAAATGTTGTTGTTATGAAATATGATATTATAATAATTATTATTTAAAACAAATCTATATATATATAAAAGTATATTAAAAATAAATATTAAATAATTGTAATACTTGTTTGATGTTTCGATTGATATTAAACAAGTTAAAAACGAACTTATATAATTTTTAAAATAAACGGTGATCCGAAAATGAGTTATATAATTTATAGGCTTATTAAATATGTAATTAGGAACTATTTGTTAAGTTTTAAATTTTTTTTTATATTTCACCAGGGATCGAGCGTGTACAGTGAGTTAGTTTTTATTTAAAATTTTTTAATAGTTAATGATCGAATTTTATACCATAATGACCAAAATAAATAAATATATTTAATCTCAAAATTTGGGATTTTTCTGAAGACTTTTATCCGCCACTGATTAACAATGGAGCTCGAAATTTAGTCCGTGAATTAGTGTCGATAGAAGAATCCATATTAGATGGCGGCTTTTTAAATTTAAAACGTGTATGTAAGTGTTTAATAATTCTATTATGACTTTTTCCTTTAATCACACATCAATAATATATTATATAAATATAGATAGATAGATGCATTCATTGAATTCATTAACCATCTCTTCTATTATTAAAATGACCAACTCAATCCACTTTCCACCACCTTCATTGCTTGTTCATGTTCTAAACCAAAACCCATTTTATCACCATCATTCGACAAGCTTGCACACTCATCGCTTCTCTTTCCTTTCGTTGATCGAACACCCATCACCACCCCCACACATACATATCATCAATGTCCATCAAATATCTTTTATTTTCTACAACTAGAACCATTGAACCTCATGAACCTCATCATCCATAGAACCATCAAATATCTACAATCAAATGAGAACTATCTATACTTCGTCATTCCCAAACCAAAATCAACAAAAACCATGTACACGCTACCTATCTTTCTTCTGATCGAACTTCTGTTATTTCACCTACTGCTCGTTATTCTGTTTTCTTGCTGTTAAAATCGAGAACTCTCACAAACCATCTGCGAATTTCTCTTGTTACTGTGAAGCAAGTTTGCTGTTTATGTGATACATGTTAATAAAGATAATGATGCTCTATGAAAAGAAGTTATGTATGATAATGATGAGGTGAACGATGAAGACTGCTACATTTTTTTTTCTGTTCGAACCCATATTCCATCAAAACCCACATCACCACCATTATTCTGTTTCTGTTTCACTGATTCGGCCTAACCCCTAAACACAACCACCGTCAGACCACCACTAACATAAACTACCACTACCACTCGCTGTATTATTATTTTTTCCTTTCTTCTTGAGACAACGAAGTTACAGGGAATATAAATGATGATATGGACGTGATGATTGGTGTACAGTTAACGATAATGATGATTGCGTTTTTTTCTATTTCTGTTGGCTAAAAGAAGAGGAAGAAAAAGATCGAATACCTTCTTTTGTTGTGGGCCAAAATTTTATTTTCTATTGTGGGCCGAGATTTATTTTCAAGTTGGGCCGTGTATGATTTGTGCAAGTTGGGCCGAATATGATGTTGGGCCGATGTCAGACTAGACATAAAATATGGAACTCGGTTTAAATGAATTGCGTCTGAGATATTAACAGATAAAATGGAATGGACGAGTGGTTTAGGGGTGTTTCAGGTGAGTGAGAGGTCTTGGGTTCGAACCCGGACATGGGCGTTTTTTTTTTTAAAGACGTATATCTTTGAGGTAGCTATTCCTATTATACTTATTATTGTTATTGTTATTGTTATTGTTATTATTATTATTATTATTATTATTATTATTATTATTATTATTATTATTATTATTATTATTATTATTATTATTATTATTTATTGTTGTTATTAAGTAATTATTATTATTACAAATATTAGTAATAAGATTATTAGTATAGTTAATATTATTATCATTTTTGTTATTACAAAGTATAATCATAAGTATTATTAATGTTATCATTATTATTATTATTAACATAATTATCATTATTAATATTGTTATTATTAAAAAACTATTATCATTATTATCATTATCATTTTGTTAACATTAAAACTATTACTAGTATTATTATTAATATTATGAATATCATTATTAGTAAAATTAGTATGATTATGAAAATAAAAGATTTAATAATGTTGTTAAAAGTTATAAGTATTAAAATAAAGATTTGAAAAAAAAATGAATATAAATGTTTTCAAGAAAATTATAATTGGAATATCATTATTATTATTATCACTAATCATTATCAATATTATTACAAATAGATATTTTTATTTAAAATAATACATTACAATAATATTAATATTACATATCACTATATTTTTATTATTAATATAATATTAATTAAGCTATATATAAAATGTATCAATTAATATATAAATATATATTTTTTTTATAAAAACTCTAATATAAATTTTTATTATTAACATGTTATAAAGAATGATAAATATTACGTATATAAATTAAATATATTAAATTTATCTAGTATATCATTAATAATATATATATATGAATTTGTTCGATTACAATTATATGTGTTAATATATATATATATATATATATATATATATATATATATATATATATATATATATATATATATATATATATATATATATATATATATATACACACTTAATATAGGTTCGTGAATGCGAGGTCAACCCTACACTTGTTCGGTGCCGTCATATGCATTGCTACGAAATACAGTATTGTGAGTTCATTTGATTCCCTTTTACTCTTTACATTTTTGGGACTGAGAATACATGCGCTGTTTTTATAACTGCTTTATTAAATGCTTTTGAAATATATTTTGAACTGAGAAAACATGAAATGCTTTTATAAATATTTGACGCGATATGACACAAGCAAAACATTTCTCAAATGAATTATTATACCGACAGAAGTTCTGTTGATTATTATTGAATTAGGTGGACATGATGATTGCCACGAATTGTTGTGAATATTTCCCCTGATTATTATTGCTTGGTAACTTAAGAATTAGAAAACGGGTATGGCCCTAATTCACGCGAATCCTAAAGGTAGCTACCGGTTTTAACATCCCCACCCAGAATGTTCACTAGACGGAAGAGCTAGTGGGCGTGGTGTTTAGTACTTCGAAGTTTATATATTATACAGACGAGATGTTCTGTTTTTGGAGATATTATTGATGCACATTATATGTTAAGGTCGGTTACCAAGCCAAGCAAAGAAAGCAAAGTGAATGTTATGTATCGAGAGAATGATTTTTATACACAGGTTATGTGTATTATATTTTGTACACGGGATATGTGTACGGTTATTAAAAATCACGAGGCAACCTACGGGGGAGAAAAGGATACTAACCTACTCTGCTAAGCATTATGAAAAATGGTTTTGTACACGAGATAGGTGTACTGTATTTAAATCTTATGGTCTATTAAAATGATGAATTTTATTATTTTATGATAAACCTAAGAACTCACCAACCTTTGTTGACAGTTTAAAGCATGTTTATTCTCAGTTATGAAAGAAATCTTCCGCTGTGCATTTGCTCATTTTAGAGATATTACTTGGAGTCATTCATGACATATTTCAAAAGACGTTGCATTCGAGTCGTTGAGTTCATCAAGAACATTATTAAGTCATTTATAGTTGGATATACTATGAAATGGTATGCATGCCGTCAACTTTCGATATGATGAAAGTTTATCTTTTAAAAACGAATGCAATGTTTGTAAAATGTATCATTTAGAGGTCAAATACCTCGCGATGTAACCAAATGTAATGTATTCATCTAGATGGATTAGGACGGGTCGTTAAAGTACCGAAGTGGCAGATTAAGGGAACTAGTGCTAGATGAAGCATACAAGACGAGGTATTCTATTCACCCTAGATCCGACAAGATGTACCAAGAACTTAAGGCACTGTACTGGTGGCCTAATATGAAAGCAGATATAGAAACCTATGTTAATAAGTGCTCAACATGTGCTTAAGTAGAAGCAGAGCATCAGATGCCGTCAGGACTGTTGACACAGTCAAAGATTCCCCTGTGGAAATGGGAACGCATTACCATGGATTTTATTACTAAGTTGCCCAAGACTGTGGAAGGTTATAATACGATTTGAGTTATCATTGATCATCTCACCAGGTCTGCTCGTTTTCTACCGATTAAGGAAATGGATAAGTTGGAGAAGTTGGCACAGATCTATATAAAGGAAGTGGTTTTCCCGACATAGAGTGCCGATATCCATTAGTTCCGACAGAGACAACAGATTTACATCTAGATTCTGGCAAGCATTGCAAGAGGCAATGGGAACTCGTTTAGATATGAGTACAGCATAGCACCCACAAATAGATGGTCAAAGTGAGAGAACCATCCAAACACTAGGAGACATGTTAAGAGCATGTGTTATCGATTTTGGAATCGGATGGGATAAACATCTACCGTTAGTAGAATTTTCATATAACGATAGTTATCACGCAAGTATAAAGGTAGCGCCTTTCGAAGCACTGTATGGCGGAAAGTGCAGATCACCTGTATGTTGGACTGAGTTAGGAGATAGCCAATTGACTCGTCCTGAGATCATACACGAAACTACTGAGCAGATTGTGCAGATACAAGAGAGACTGAAGACAGCTCAAAGTCATCAAAAGAGTTACGCCGACATTAGGTGGCGAGATTTAGAATTTCAGGTTGGAGATAAAATTATGCTCAAAGTATCACCATGGAAGGGTGTAGTGCATTTTGGTAAAAGAGGCAAGGTAAGTCTGAGATATATTGGACCGTTGGAGATTACCGAGATAATTGGACCGGTAGCATACAGACTTAAACTACCGTAAGAACTCAGCGAAATTCATGACACCTTTCATGTGTCGAACTTGAAGAAGAGTTTGACCGACGAGAATACGAAAATCCGTTGGAAGGAATACAAGTTGATAGTAGACTTCATTTCATGGAGGATTCTGTTGAGATCATGGACCGTGAGGTCAAGCGGATAAAGCAAAGCAGAATTCCGATAGTTAAAGTTCGATGGAACGCACACAGAGGACCAGAATTCACGTAGGAGCGTGGAGATCAGATGAGGCAAAAAGTATCCACAACTGTTTCCCGAGGAGACGACTACGGAGGAGGTGCACAAAATTTCGGGACGAAATTTTTCATAACAGGTGGGTAATGTAACAACCCGACTTTTTCCTTTACTATCGTTACTTTTCCGTTAAGTATTTAACGGTGATTACTTAGAATTTGTGTGTTTAATAGAATTAAATGCATACTTGATCCTAGTGGATTACTTGAATTAATATGTTATATTAATTTATGAACTTATTTCGGATAGCGAAATAACTAGAAAACGTTACGATTAAGATAATCGCCTAGAAAGCTTTTCAGTTCACGGAACTCAGGAAAACGATAAAATAATTATTTTTAATAATTATTGAATTTAGGAAAAACATATTTAATTTATTATTTATTTAGTAAATTAAACCCGGTGATTTTGTTTCAACGACTAGTTAACGTTCCGGAGACCCGGTACGGTTAACGGCACTCGAAACGGACCACACGCGTACAAGCATTTAGACAAAACGAGCCCAGGAACACCCTAGGTGGACCCATTCGGCCGAACCTACCTCACCCTACCCATTTATTGGACAAGTTTTGCCTTTTAACTAAATACCTACTTGATTTAGGCCCTAACTATATAAGGAAACAATATAACACTGCATTTTAAGATCCCTAAACCTAATTTTATCAAACAAAAGGATATTATTCTTTCCCTACATCAAACCCACGACCAAGAGCAGCCCCATATCTCCCATACATGTCGACATCTTCATCCTCATCAATCACTATCAAAAATTGCTTGTTTGCTTGAACCTTCAACACGAAAGTGCTTCCTTTGATCGTCCTCTACGCATTGAAATAAACAATTTGATCTCTAGAGGTATAAAATCACTAACCCCAATTTCCTAGATCTGATTTTTTTCAATTACATAGTGTACAAGAGTCTAGAGCTCAATTGATTGCAGTTAGAGTCGTTGTTCGTCGTTAATTTGCTCGATTGTTGTCGTTTGCATGAATCACGAATTTTTTTGCTATGAATCTGGTTAAATTAGTTTATGTACTGATCTTGTATTGAATCTATATGAATGGATCTCAAAAAATTAATAAATTTGGACTTTGGATTTGCATGATTTCGTTACCGGATGCTTAAGTTATGATTAATCGAAGTTTTCGTTAGGGTTTACATGATATCCGAATTTTCTGACTTGAATGCTTTGTGATGTGTCTAATGAAAAGTGTATTATTGTATTCCTTGCGAAAACCATGCATTTTAGACTTAAGATTTACGTTAAACGCTTTTGTAATGCTTCCGATATGTTAAAACGAAGATTCGTATTGTTTAGTGAGCTGAAACTGATTTGAATGTTAAACAAAAATTTCTAGAGTGAACTAGGAGTTGAATTAGACTTTGATCTTATGGAATATGTTAGTTTATATGTTACTTGACATATTTCATTTGTATGGGAACTTTCGAAAACATGATTTGCCTTGAGATATATGCTCGTCTAAGTGACATGTCTGTTTGATGAACAAAACTGGAAGGTCTGTAAAGATTGATAAAACTATACTAATTAGCTAAAGAGATGTCTTTGATTATTTTATAAATAAAATTTTGGAATGTTTTGAGATGACTCCAGTTAGCCGTTCTTCAAAATTTATTTTCTATATTTTCTGAGAAATATTTCAAAACTAATGCGTGTGCTGAAACCGATTTAGTAAACCGTAACTAGACCCCTCCTGACTTCTGACTTTTAATTATCGTATGAGGATTTGGCCAGACTTTTTGGAATTGATTTTAAGTATAGATGTGATATTTAGTTGGTCATAATTTTATGATTTATGTGCTATGAGCTATTGGTGAATCTTTCTACGATGTACGTATTTCGAAGGCATGCTTTAAACTGCGAATGTGCAATTTGCTTAACTATGAGTTATAAAGTGATACTTGACCTAGGTTTAACATGTTGACCATGTTTGCATGACCTACTGAGATGTTTGAATTTAGTTGACCACTTTAAGCGAGTTGACTTTTGGTTTGACTTTGGTTGACTTGCTTGGATTAGTTGACTTTTACTTGTTCGTTGAGTCAGTCTGAGCACTAGGACTATGCGTACAATATGGGTTGACATAGTATGACCTATATGTGTAAACTTAAGATAACTTATGTGATTAGGTTTTGTTGTTCGGTCGAGATTGTTCGACTACATTACGTTTTGCTAAGATATTTCAGGTGCTTTTGCTAAGGTGAGTCTACAGTCCCTTTTTCAGGAACATTTTTAGGATGAGATACATGCTGCTTTTGAAACTATTTCTTAAACTGTTTTTAAAACTATATTATATATTAAACACGAGTAACTTACCAAGAATATACATATGAGTTCATATCAAAAATCCCTTTGCTTAATTATATTAGTTACTTTGTAAGCTCGACTTATAGGGACGGTACCGTTAGGTTTGACAAACCTCACCTCAACATAAAATTGGTGCTTATTTTATTGTTACTCATACACTTGATCGGTGTAGCGCCATGATAGGGTAAACTAAAGACGTGGGCTTGGCCTACGCAAAGGTTGAAGCTTTATAATCAAGTGCTCATGATAAGTGTATATTATTACGAAGCTTTTTAGAAATCTCGTGGCCTGACTTACGATGAATGTTACTTGAACTTGATGTTTACAAACTAGAACCTAGACATGTTAATGTCTACAAATAGATGAAACAAAAAGAACTTTTTGATGTCACACAAAGTTGAAACTTGACATCTTACAAACAGTTTATTACTTACCATTTGCTATACGCAAACTTTTGAGATTAAACCTTAGTGGTTTATTCTGATAAACGATTTTGAGAACTAATTTTTGAAAAATGATTTATGGAAACTATTTTATGAAATATACGAGAACTATTTACTCAAACCTGTAGATTCACTCAACTTTATGTTGATCCGTTTTGCATGTTTTATCTCAGGTATTAGTTGCTTCCGCTGCAGAACCTTGCTGGTATGCAGAATTCAAGTGAAGCATTGGGACCTGAGTTAATTTAGTGGATTCTGATGGGGTATTACAAGACGAGATGCGCTTGGGTGAGATGAGCATTTTTCACAGACAAGATTGTTCAGAAAGCATCGCAGGATCTTGTGAGTTCGATGATTCTGACCATGAAGGATGGACATTTGAGTAGAAGATAATAGTGCAATGAACTGGTCATCTTCAACACTATCATCAGATCCAATAACACTTCAGGCAGGTGTGTTCTCACCTTCTGTTTCTTTATTATAAGGTCGAACCGAATTGTAATTGATTGGGAGGGTGGTTAGACCAACAGGATGTACATCTCGAACGCACAGTTGTGTGAAGAGCTTTGTTAAGTGTGCCTCATAGGGAAGAGAAAGATTCATTGTACACCAATCCATTCATCCTCTTTGCCATGAACAGTGCCATGTTGACTTGAATTCGGTGTTAGAGACACCATAGTAGTGAGGCTTCACAGGCATGAACATTTGTGGCTGGTATTTCTACCTTGCAGTAGATGTTTTGACTTATGACTTTGAGCCAAAGGTCAAACTTAGGTGCAAGATGATTCTGCCTTAAGACCATCACTTTGGATTTCAATGTGATTGATGGGCCTTTGACAAAAGGTGTTGATGATGTCACCTTTTGTGACAAATTCGGGAAGATAGAGGAGATATGGACTATAGGAGAAACATTCCACGCCTTCATCGGGAACATGCATAAATTTTCCAAAGTTTTTGAGGGACATGGAAAACCCTTTATCAAAAAACCAGAATTTAATATTATTTGGGGGAGTGAATTCATAGTTAGCATAGAATTCACGAACAAGAGTAGAGTGAATGGTACCTCTTAAGGTTAAGAATGAATTCCATTTTATGTAAGCAAAATTCTTGAGAAGCTCTTTTGAAAAGTGCTCAATAGTGACCATACAACCTTCGACAATTGGTCTAATGCTAACCATTTGTCAGTTGCGGTTGATCACATCTCTTTCTTCTTGGGAGTTAGGAAAGTGATTTTCAAAGGAGTCAGAAACTAAAGAAGACAAATCAATCACAAAAGGATTGTTAGGAGAGTTGTTTATTTGACTCATTTTGAGTGAGATGGTGTAGTGAGTTTTGAATCATAATCTTCTCAATTTAAAGGGAAAAAGATGAACCTTCATTTAATCTTTCATTCCTTTTTGGAATAAATGAATCCTTTGAGAATTTTGATCATATTCAAGTATGCTAATTTGTGAATGATACTTTAAAAACAGATCCAATTAGATTTGAGAGGTTCAATGTGCATTTATTTTTCAAGGAGAGAGAAGAAGAAGTGTCAGACTGATACACGGTCGATGTCATGGTCGACCGTGTAGTTGACCGTGTGAGATCTGTCAGAAATATAAATTAATCAACACAATTTAAACAGATGCTATCCAAGAAATATTCAAATAATCACACATTCAATTATTACAAAACAAGTTATTCAACCAACATTTTATCTTCTCTCACTTCCTTCACCTTCCACTTCTTACATCACTACTATTTTGACATGAAAAAGCCTCTTTCGCTTTCTTCAGTAGCAGACGGATCTTGGATTGATACTTCTTTATCTTAGCTTGATTCAGGTGGATTCGTTCAACTTTTGAATCACGATCCAAGCCGTAAAAAGGATCATTAGCTTCATCCGGAAACTGTTCTTCATTACTATCGGATATATCTTCCAAGTTGATTTGAGAGTTGGTCAAGGTTTCATAGACCCTTTCAATCTCATCAGAGTCATCTTCATCATCCCACCCCATCAATATTAATGTATGACGATTAAATATTTGATAGGTTGGATTTGTGCGAATGTCATCTGTTGCGCTTAATTTTTTGAATAACTTTGTAAGATGCATTCCATAGGGAAGAGATCTTGTTGAGTCCTTTGCCACATTGCTCATTCATATGGCCATAAAGTACACCATGTTTACTGGTATTTGCATTTCTAGACACCAGAGAAGAGCCATCTGAACAGCATGGATATGTGAACGATTTCCCATTCTACAGTAAACATTGTAGTCGATCACTGTGTTCCATATTCGGAACTTCTTCCGCATGTGTTTGCTCAATACTCCTTGACTGAGAATTTCTTCTCTTGGAGCGCTGTCTTCACACAGTGTTCGAATAGCAACATCTTTACTGATGAAATCAGGAAGATAGGTCAGACTGTGTCCAGTGTGGAAGAACCTTTCTCCACTTGCTGGAACTCTTAGAAGTTTTCCAAATTCTTGAAGTGTTACCGTTGTTCTTGAAGCTTTTAGCCTAAAGGTAACAGAACCGTTGGTATAGACGAAGCTAGAGTAAAAGTCTCGAACAAGTGATGGATAAATTGGTCCATTTAGATCAAGAAATACATCACAGTTTAAATCTGAGAAAGCTGCCACCATTTTAGGAAAATCTTCGGCTTCAATTTTCCTTCCTTCTGCTATTGTTCAATTTTTCACTCTTTCTCTGTTAAGTGTTGATTGGTGTGGACGAAAGTTGGGTGAGCTTTCTCCTTGATTGGCCATTTTCTGCACATTGACACTTTTAATTTATTCAAAGTTCATAAATCAATTATAGGCAATAAGTTTTGCAAACTTTAATTATCATCGATACTTAGAAGTTTTGATGTTAATATTCTTCATAAGTTCACTTCTTCATTAGTGTCAATGAGTTTGCAACTAGATTAAGATTTCACAAAGTTCATATGTGTTCTAGACTTTTGAGATCATCATCAACACATGTTTTGACATTCAACATTATTACACTCAATTTGCAACAATGTCATTTATATCATATGAACAATGCTTCTATGAAAATCTAACCTAGATGTATAATGAACCCCTGAAATACTCATTGTCAAATTAATGCATAGATAGTGTAGTGACCCGAACTTTTCCATGTTTATATATATTATTTGAGATTGATGTTTACATGATTAAATGTTTCCAACATGTTAAGCAATCAAACTTGTTAAGACTTGATTAATTGAAATAGGTTTCATATAGACAATTGACCACCCAAGTTGACCGGTGATTCACGAACGTTAAAACTTGTAAAAAAACTATATGATGACATATATATGGTTATATATATAGTTAACATGATATTATGATAAGTAAACATATCATTAATTATATTAACAATGAACTACATATGTAAAAACAAGACTACTAACTTAATGATTTTGAAACGAGACATATATGTAACGTTTATCGTTGTAACGACATTTAATGTATATATATCATATTAAGAGATATTCGTACATCATAATATCATGATAATATAATAATTTAAAATCTCTTTTGATATTATAAACATTGGGTTAACAACATTTAACAAGATCGTTAACCTAAAGGTTTCAAAACAACACTTACATGTAACGACTAACGATGACTTAACGACTCAGTTAAAATGTATATACATGTAGTGTTTTAATATGTATTTATACACTTTTGAAAGACTTCAATACACTTATCAAAATACTTCTACTTAACAAAAATGCTTACAATTACATTCTCGTTCAGTTTCATCAACAATTCTACTCGTATGCACCCGTATTCGTACTCGTACAATACACAGCTTTTAGATGTATGTACTATTGGTATATACACTCCAATGATCAGCTCTTAGCAGCCCATGTGAGTCACCTAACACATGTGGGAACCATCATTTGGCAACTAGCATGAAATATCTCATAAGATTACAAAAATATGAGTAATCATTCATGACTTATTTACATGAAAACAAAATTACATATCCTTTATATCTAATCCATACACCAACGACCAAAAACACCTACAAACACTTTCATTCTTCAATTTTCTTCATCTAATTGAACTCTCTCAAGTTCTATCTTCAAGTTCTAAGTGTTCTTCATAAATTCCAAAAGTTCTAGTTTCATAAAATCAAGAATACTTTCAAGTTTGCTAGCTCACTTCCAATCTTGTAAGGTGATCATCCAACCTCAAGAAATCTTTGTTTCTTACAGTAGGTTATCATTCTAATACAAGGTAATAATCATATTCAAACTTTGGTTCAATTTCTATAACTATAACAATCTTATTTCAAGTGATGATCTTACTTGAACTTGTTTTCGTGTCATGATTTTGCTTCAAGAACTTTGAGCCATCCAAGGATCCATTGAAGCTAGATCCATTTTTCTATTTTCCAGTAGGTTCATCCAAGGAACTTAAGGTAGTAATGATGTTCATAACATCATTCGATTCATACATATAAAGCTATCTTATTCGAAGGTTTAAACTTGTAATCACTAGAACATAGTTTAGTTAATTCTAAACTTGTTCGCAAACAAAAGTTAATCCTTCTAACTTGACTTTTAAAATCAACTAAACACATGTTCTATATCTATATGATATGCTAACTTAATGATTTAAAACCTGGAAACACGAAAAACACCGTAAAACCGGATTTACGCCGTCGTAGTAACACCGCGGGCTGTTTTGGGTTAGTTAATTAAAAACTATGATAAACTTTGATTTAAAAGTTGTTATTCTGAGAAAATGATTTTTATTATGAACATGAAACTATATCCAAAAATTATGGTTAAACTCAAAGTGGAAGTATGTTTTCTAAAATGGTCATCTAGACGTCGTTCTTTCGACTGAAATGACTACCTTTACAAAAACGACTTGTAACTTATTTTTCCGACTATAAACCTATACTTTTTCTGTTTAGATTCATAAAATACAGTTCAATATGAAACCATAGCAATTTGATTCATTCAAAACGGATTTAAAATGAAGAAGTTATGGGTAAAACAAGATTGGATAATTTTTCTCATTTTAGCTACGTGAAAATTGGTAACAAATCTATTCCAACCATAACTTAATCAACTTGTATTGTATATTATGTAATCTTGAGATACCATAGACACGTATACAATGTTTCGACCTATCATGTCGACACATCTATATATATTTCGGAACAACCATAGACACTCTATATGTGAATGTTGGAGTTAGCTATACAGGGTTGAGGTTGATTCCAAAATATATATAGTTTGAGTTGTGATCAATACTGAGATACGTATACACTGGGTCGTGGATTGATTCAAGATAATATTTATTGATTTATTTCTGTACATCTAACTGTGGACAACTAGTTGTAGGTTACTAACGAGGACAGCTGACTTAATAAACTTAAAACATCAAAATATATTAAAAGTGTTGTAAATATATTTTGAACATACTTTAATATATATGTATATATTGTTATAGGTTCGTGAATCAACAGTGGCCAAGTCTTACTTCTCGACGAAGTAAAAATCTGTGAAAGTGAGTTATAGTCCCACTTTTAAAATCTAATATTTTTGGGATGAGAATACATGCAGGTTTTATAAATGATTTACAAAATAGACACAAGTACGTGAAACTACATTCTATGGTTGAATTATCGAAATCGAATATGCCCCTTTTTATTAAGTCTGGTAATCTAAGAATTAGGGAACAGACACCCTAATTGACGCGAATCCTAAAGATAGATCTATTGGGCCTAACAAACCCCATCCAAAGTACCGGATGCTTTAGTACTTCGAAATTTATATCATATCCGAAGGGTGTCCCGGAATGATGGGGATATTCTTATATATGCATCTTGTTAATGTTGGTTACCAGGTGTTCACCATATGAATGATTTTTATCTCTATGTATGGGATGTGTATTGAAATATGAAATCTTGTGGTCTTTTGTTACGATTTGATATATATAGGTTAAACCTATAACTCACCAACATTTTTGTTGACGTTTAAAGCATGTTTATTCTCAGGTGAATATTAAGAGCTTCCGCTGTTGCATACTAAAATAAGGACAAGATTTGGAGTCCATGTTTATACGATATTGTGTAAAAACTGCATTCAAGAAACTGATTTCGATGTAACATATTTGTATTGTAAACCATTATGTAATGGTCGTGTGTAAACAGGATATTTTAGATTATCATTATTTGATAATCTACGTAAAACTTTTTAAACCTTTATTTATGAAATAAAGGTTATGGTTTGTTTTAAAAATGAATGCAGTATTTGAAAAACGTCTCATATAGAGGTCAAAACCTCGCAACGAAATCAATTAATATGGAACGTTTTTAATCAATAAGAATGGGACATTTCAGTTGGTATCAGAGCGTTGGTCTTAGAGAACCAGAATTTTGCATTAGTGTGTCTTATCTAGTTTGTTAGGATGCATTAGTGAGTCTGGACTTCGACCGTGTTTACTTGAAAAATGATTGCTTAACAAATTTTGTTGGAAACTATATATTTTTAACATGTGAATATTATGTGATTTATTAATCTCTTAACGCGTTTGATATTATGTGATAGATGTCTACCTCTAGAACAAGTCCCATTGACTCACCTAATAATAATGAAGAGTCAAATGTAAATTGGAATGATTTGTGGACTGATTCACAAGTTCCCGAAGAGGAACCGGAAGAAGAGTCGGAACCGGAAGAAGAATCGGAACCGGAAGAAGAATCGGAACCGGATGAAGAAATAGAACCGGTGGGGGAAATAATAAAACGGTTAAGTAAAAGAAAATCCTCAACCAACCGACCAAAGTTAATTATGGTCAATGGTGTTTCCGCCAAGGAAGCAAAATATTGGGAGGATTACCAATTCTCCGATGAATCGGATTTCGACGAGAATTCCGATGATGTTATAGAAATTACCCCAACTGAATTTAAAAAGGCAAAAGAAAATAATAAGGGAAAGGGCATAAAAATAGAGAAATCTAATTCCAACCCCGATGAACTTTATATGTATCGTCAACCCCCGAAGTCCTTAAGTTGTAACAATGACCCGGGAACCTCTAAACCACCAGGTTTTTCTAAACCAATGTGGACAACGACGGCTCGTATTAGGGGAACATCATATATCCCTAGAAACTTGGCAAAACGAACCAAAACCGAAGAAGAAGAAACGAGCGAGTCGGAATAAGATAGTTGTATTCGTGTGGTGTAATATATGGAATATAGTGTTCTTATGCTTTATGATATATGTAAAAATTGCTTGTATTAATAAGTATTTTTTTTATGAATCTAACTCTTGTCTATTTTACAGTTTAAAAACACAAAATGGATAGACAACCCAATATTTTAAGAGACCTACCCGGAGACATGATTGATGAAATCTTGTCTAGAGTCGGCCAGAATTCTTTGGCACAACTATTTAAGGCGAGATCAGTTTGTAAGACATTCGAAGAACGTTCCAAGAATGTCTTGGTTTATAAGAGACTTTCGTTTGAAAGATGGGGGATATCACATTGGGAAACCCATAAGTTACGATGTGTTTACTTTGACGCATATATTGCGGGGAACCCAAATGCTATTTTACGCAACGGGTTAAGAAATTATTTTGACTCAATATATCCGAATATTGGACTTCGTGATTTAGAAAAAGCGGCTAACATGCAACATAAAGAAGCATGTTATGCTTACGGATTAGTAATGTTCGCTTCTCACCAAAGTGAGAACAAGAACATCGGGCTACAACTATTAAACAAAACGTTTCCACAAGTGACGGAGTCGGTAATTGGGGTAAGAAATGAGGTTTTTAGATTATTACGGGACTGTTGGACATTACGTAACCCTCGTCCCTTTGATGACGTTACAACACGCTGTCTTATCAACGGCCATAACGGTTATGTTGCACAAGACCAAGGATGGGAAGTAGTCCTAGTAAAACCAGAATGCATGACTTGTTTCTGGACGTATGAATTACGTGTCTTTATTGCCTTTGCCGAACGACTTGTGTACTAGCTAGAATTGTCTTCACAGCTATCTTGTATCAAAGTTATTGTGTGCTATATTTCATGCTTTATGTAAAATAAGCGGTATTGTAAGTTTGTAAAATATTGTATAAAAGTTTGAACGCGAAATATTATTACAATCAGTTTTTCATATAGAATTGTAGTAGTTGAATTGTATATTAGCTACTAAGTATGAACTTAACGGGTAGGTACTACCCGAATTTAAACTTATAAAACGCTAATATGAAGAAAAAGCTTTTATAAATGAGTTCATATTATGCTACGAAATACTATTAACTACTCTTAATATTCTGTATGATTAACTTGTTCCATTTAACTATTTTGAAGGAAATGGCACCGACTACTCGACACACCGTGAATATGAATGAAGAGGAATTCCGTACTTTTCTAGCTTCAAACATAGCAGCAGTACAGGCTGCGCTACATACCAACAATAACCTTGGATCTAGCAGTACAGGAAATCGTGTAGGATGCACCTACAAAGAATTCACTGCCTGCAAACCTTTGGAATTTGATGGAACCGAAGGACCGATCGGATTGAAACGGTGGACCGAGAAGGTCGAATCGGTGTTTGCCATAAGTAAGTGTACTGAAGAGGACAAAGTGAAGTATGCTACGCATACCTTCACAGGTTCTGCGTTAACATGGTGGAATACCTATCTAGAGCAAGTGGGACAAGACGATGCGTACGCACTACCGTGGTCAGCATTCAAGCACTTGATGAACGAGAAGTACCGTCCCAGAACCGAGGTCAATAAGCTCAAGACAGAACTTAGAGGGTTACGAACCCAAGGATTTGATATTACCACGTACGAAAGACGATTCACAGAATTGTGCCTATTGTGTCCGGGAGCATTCGAAGATGAGGAAGAGAAGATCGACGCATTTGTGAAAGGATTACCGGAAAGAATCCAAGAAGATATAAGTTCACACGAGCCCGCCTCCATACAACAGGCATGTAGAATGGCTCACAAACTAGTGAACCAGATTGAAGAAAGAATTAAAGAACAGACTGCTGAAGAGACCAATGTGAAGCAAGTCAAAAGAAAGTGGGAGGAAAACGGTGATAAGAATCACCAATACAACAACAACAACAACAATTACAACAATAATCGCAACAATTATCCCAGCAATCGCAACATCAATCGCAACTACAACAAACGGCCCAACAACAACAACCACAATAACAACAACAACAACAACAACAGCAGCAACTACAACAATCATCCCAATAACAATAATAACCGCAACAACAACAACAATCAGAAGCAGCTATGCCAAAGGTGTGAAAAATATCACTCGGGGTTCTGCACCAAATTTTGCAACAAGTGTAAAAGAAATGGTCATAGCGCGGCGAAGTGTGAGGTCTACGGACCAGGGGTTAATAGAACGAAAGGAACAAATAGTGTCGGAACGAGTAATGGCGGAGCAAGTAGTGTCGGAGCAAGTTATGCCAATGTAGTTTGTTATAAATGTGGAAAACCAGGCCACATTATTAGAAATTGCCCGAACCAGGAGAACACGAATGGACAAGGCCGTGGAAGAGTTTTCAATATTAATGCGGTAGAGGCACAGGAAGACCCGGAGCTTGTTACGGGTACGTTTCTTATTGACAATAAATCTGCTTACGTTTTATTTGATTCGGGTGCGGATAGAAGCTATATGAGTAGAGATTTTTGTGCTAAATTAAGTTGTCCATTGACGCCTTTGGATAGTAAATTTTTACTCGAATTAGCAAATGGTAAATTAATTTCAGCAGATAATATATGTCGGAATCGAGAAATTAAACTGGTTAGCGAAACATTTAAGATTGATTTGATACCAGTAGAGTTAGGGAGTTTTGATGTGATAATCGGTATGGACTGGTTGAAAGAAGTGAAAGCGGAGATCGTTTGTTACAAAAATGCAATTCGCATTATACGAGAAAAAGGAAAACCCTTAATGGTGTACGGAGAAAAGGGCAACACGAAGCTACATCTTATTAGTAATTTGAAGGCACAAAAACTAATAAGAAAAGGTTGCTATGCTGTTCTAGCACACGTCGAGAAAGTACAAACTGAAGAAAAGAGCATCAATGATGTTCCCATTGCAAAAGAATTTCCCGATGTATTTCCGAAAGAATTACCGGGATTACCCCCACATCGATCCGTTGAATTTCAAATAGATCTTGTACCAGGAGCTGCACCAATAGCTCGTGCTCCTTACAGACTCGCACCCAGCGAGATGAAAGAATTGCAAAGCCAATTACAAGAACTTTTAGAGCATGGTTTCATTCGACCAAGCACATCACCGTGGGGAGCTCCTGTTTTGTTTGTCAAGAAGAAAGATGGTACATTCAGGTTGTGTATCGACTACCGAGAGTTGAACAAACTTACCATCAAGAACCGCTACCCACTACCGAGAATCGACGACTTATTTGATCAACTACAAGGCTCGTCTGTTTATTCAAAGATTGACTTACGTTCCGGGTATCATCAAATGCGGGTGAAAGAAGATGATATTCCAAAGACTGCTTTCAGAACACGTTACGGTCATTACGAGTTTATGGTCATGCCGTTTGGTTTAACTAATGCACCAGCTGTGTTCATGGACCTTATGAACCGAGTGTGTGGACCATACCTTGACAAGTTTGTCATTGTTTTCATTGATGACATACTTATTTACTCAAAGAATGACCAAGAACACGGTGAACATTTGAGAAAGGTGTTAGAAGTATTGAGGAAGGAAGAATTGTACGCCAAGTTTTCAAAGTGTGCATTTTGGTTGGAAGAAGTTCATTTCCTCGGTCACATAGTGAACAAAGAAGGTATTAAGGTGGATCCGGCAAAGATAGAAACTGTTGAAAAGTGGGAAACCCCGAAAACTCCGAAACACATACGCCAATTTTTAGGACTAGCTGGTTACTACAGAAGGTTCATCCAAGACTTTTCCAGAATAGCAAAACCCTTGACTGCATTAACGCATAAAGGGAAGAAATTTGAATGGAATGATGAACAAGAGAAAGCGTTTCAATTATTGAAGAAAAAGCTAACTACGGCACCTATATTGTCATTGCCTGAAAGGAATGATGATTTTGTGATTTATTGTGACGCTTCAAAGCAAGGTCTCGGTTGTGTATTAATGCAACGAACGAAGGTGATTGCTTATGCGTCTAGACAATTGAAGATTCACGAACAAAATTATACTACGCATGATTTGGAATTAGGCGCGGTTGTTTTTGCATTAAAGACTTGGAGGCACTACTTATATGGGGTCAAAAGTATTATATATACTGACCACAAAAGTCTTCAACACATATTTAATCAGAAACAACTGAATATGAGGCAGCGTAGGTGGATTGAATTATTGAATGATTACGACTTTGAGATTCGTTACCACCCGGGAAAGGCAAATGTGGTAGCCGATGCCTTGAGCAGGAAGGACAGAGAACCCATTCGAGTAAAATCTATGAATATAATGATTCATAATAACCTTACTACTCAAATAAAGGAGGCGCAACAAGGAGTTTTAAAAGAAGGAAATTTAAAGGATGAAATACCCAAAGGATCGGAGAAGCATCTTAATATTCGGGAAGACGGAACCCGGTATAGGGCTGAAAGGATTTGGGTACCAAGATTTGGAGATATGAGAGAAATGGTACTTAGAGAAGCTCATAAAACCAGATACTCAATACATCCTGGAACGGGGAAGATGTACAAGGATCTCAAGAAACATTTTTGGTGGCCGGGTATGAAAGCCGATGTTGCTAAATATGTAGGAGAATGTTTGACGTGTTCTAAGGTCAAAGCTGAGCATCAGAAACCATCAGGTCTACTTCAACAACCCGAAATCCCAGAATGGAAATGGGAAAACATTACCATGGATTTCATCACTAAATTGCCAAGGACTGCAAGTGGTTTTGATACTATTTGGGTAATAGTTGATCGTCTCACCAAATCAGCACACTTTCTGCCAATAAGAGAAGATGACAAGATGGAGAAGTTAGCACGACTGTATTTGAAGGAAGTCGTCTCCAGACATGGAATACCAATCTCTATTATCTCTGATAGGGATGGCAGATTTATTTCAAGATTCTGGCAGACATTACAGCAAGCATTAGGAACTCGTCTAGACATGAGTACTGCCTATCATCCACAAACTGATGGGCAGAGCGAAAGGACGATACAAACGCTTGAAGACATGCTACGAGCATGTGTTATTGATTTCGGAAACAGTTGGGATCGACATCTACCGTTAGCAGAATTTTCCTACAACAACAGCTACCATTCAAGCATTGAGATGGCGCCGTTTGAAGCACTTTATGGTAGAAAGTGTAGGTCTCCGATTTGTTGGAGTGAAGTGGGGGATAGACAGATTACGGGTCCAGAGATTATACAAGAAACTACCGAGAAGATCATCCAAATTCAACAACGGTTGAAAACCGCCCAAAGTCGACAAAAGAGCTACGCTGACATTAAAAGAAAAGATATAGAATTTGAAATTGGAGAGATGGTCATGCTTAAAGTTGCACCTTGGAAAGGCGTTGTTCGATTTGGTAAACGAGGGAAATTAAATCCAAGGTATATTGGACCATTCAAGATTATTGATCGTGTCGGACCAGTAGCTTACCGACTTGAGTTACCTCAACAACTCGCGGCTGTACATAACACTTTCCACGTCTCAAATTTGAAGAAATGTTTTGCTAAAGAAGATCTCACTATTCCGTTAGATGAAATCCAAATCAATGAAAAACTCCAATTCATCGAAGAACCCGTCGAAATAATGGATCGTGAGGTTAAAAGACTTAAGCAAAACAAGATACCAATTGTTAAGGTTCGATGGAATGCTCGTAGAGGACCCGAGTTCACCTGGGAGCGTGAAGATCAGATGAAGAAGAAATACCCGCATCTATTTCCAGAAGATTCGTCAACACCTTCAACAGCTTAAAATTTCGGGACGAAATTTATTTAACGGGTAGGTACTGTAGTGACCCGAACTTTTCCATGTTTATATATATTAATTGAGATTGATGTTTACATGATTAAATGTTTCCAACATGTTAAGCAATCAAACTTGTTAAGACTTGATTAATTGAAATAGGTTTCATATAGACAATTGACCACCCAAGTTGACCGGTGATTCACGAACGTTAAAACTTGTAAAAAAACTATATGATGACATATATATGGTTATATATATAGTTAACATGATATTATGATAAGTAAACATATCATTAATTATATTAACAATGAACTACATATGTAAAAACAAGACTACTAACTTAATGATTTTGAAACGAGACATATATGTAACGTTTATCGTTGTAACGACATTTAATGTATATATATCATATTAAGAGATATTCGTACATCATAATATCATGATAATATAATAATTTAAAATCTCTTTTGATATTATAAACATTGGGTTAACAACATTTAACAAGATCGTTAACCTAAAGGTTTCAAAACAACACTTACATGTAACGACTAACGATGACTTAACGACTCAGTTAAAATGTATATACATGTAGTGTTTTAATATGTATTTATACACTTTTGAAAGACTTCAATACACTTATCAAAATACTTCTACTTAACAAAAATGCTTACAATTACATTCTCGTTCAGTTTCATCAACAATTCTACTCGTATGCACCCGTATTCGTACTCGTACAATACACAGCTTTTAGATGTATGTACTATTGGTATATACACTCCAATGATCAGCTCTTAGCAGCCCATGTGAGTCACCTAACACATGTGGGAACCATCATTTGGCAACTAGCATGAAATATCTCATAAGATTACAAAAATATGAGTAATCATTCATGACTTATTTACATGAAAACAAAATTACATATCCTTTATATCTAATCCATACACCAACGACCAAAAACACCTACAAACACTTTCATTCTTCAATTTTCTTCATCTAATTGAACTCTCTCAAGTTCTATCTTCAAGTTCTAAGTGTTCTTCATAAATTCCAAAAGTTCTAGTTTCATAAAATCAAGAATACTTTCAAGTTTGCTAGCTCACTTCCAATCTTGTAAGGTGATCATCCAACCTCAAGAAATCTTTGTTTCTTACAGTATGTTATCATTCTAATACAAGGTAATAATCATATTCAAACTTTGGTTCAATTTCTATAACTATAACAATCTTATTTCAAGTGATGATCTTACTTGAACTTGTTTTCGTGTCATGATTTTGCTTCAAGAACTTTGAGCCATCCAAGGATCCATTGAAGCTAGATCCATTTTTCTATTTTCCAGTAGGTTCATCCAAGGAACTTAAGGTAGTAATGATGTTCATAACATCATTCGATTCATACATATAAAGCTATCTTATTCGAAGGTTTAAACTTGTAATCACTAGAACATAGTTTAGTTAATTCTAAACTTGTTCGCAAACAAAAGTTAATCCTTCTAACTTGACTTTTAAAATCAACTAAACACATGTTCTATATCTATATGATATGCTAACTTAATGATTTAAAACCTGGAAACACGAAAAACACCGTAAAACCGGATTTACGCCGTCGTAGTAACACCGCGGGCTGTTTTGGGTTAGTTAATTAAAAACTATGATAAACTTTGATTTAAAAGTTGTTATTCTGAGAAAATGATTTTTATTATGAACATGAAACTATATCCAAAAATTATGGTTAAACTCAAAGTGGAAGTATGTTTTCTAAAATGGTCATCTAGACGTCGTTCTTTCGACTGAAATGACTACCTTTACAAAAACGACTTGTAACTTATTTTTCCGACTATAAACCTATACTTTTTCTGTTTAGATTCATAAAATACAGTTCAATATGAAACCATAGCAATTTGATTCATTCAAAACGGATTTAAAATGAAGAAGTTATGGGTAAAACAAGATTGGATAATTTTTCTCATTTTAGCTACGTGAAAATTGGTAACAAATCTATTCCAACCATAACTTAATCAACTTGTATTGTATATTATGTAATCTTGAGATACCATAGACACGTATACAATGTTTCGACCTATCATGTCGACACATCTATATATATTTCGGAACAACCATAGACACTCTATATGTGAATGTTGGAGTTAGCTATACAGGGTTGAGGTTGATTCCAAAATATATATAGTTTGAGTTGTGATCAATACTGAGATACGTATACACTGGGTCGTGGATTGATTCAAGATAATATTTATTGATTTATTTCTATACATCTAACTGTGGACAACTAGTTGTAGGTTACTAACGAGGACAGCTGACTTAATAAACTTAAAACATCAAAATATATTAAAAGTGTTGTAAATATATTTTGAACATACTTTAATATATATGTATATATTGTTATAGGTTCGTGAATCAACAGTGGCCAAGTCTTACTTCTCGACGAAGTAAAAATCTGTGAAAGTGAGTTATAGTCCCACTTTTAAAATCTAATATTTTTGGGATGAGAATACATGCAGGTTTTATAAATGATTTACAAAATAGACACAAGTACGTGAAACTACATTCTATGGTTGAATTATCGAAATCGAATATGCCCCTTTTTATTAAGTCTGGTAATCTAAGAATTAGGGAACAGACACCCTAATTGACGCGAATCCTAAAGATAGATCTATTGGGCCTAACAAACCCCATCCAAAGTACCGGATGCTTTAGTACTTCGAAATTTATATCATATCCGAAGGGTGTCCCGGAATGATGGGGATATTCTTATATATGCATCTTGTTAATGTTGGTTACCAGGTGTTCACCATATGAATGATTTTTATCTCTATGTATGGGATGTGTATTGAAATATGAAATCTTGTGGTCTTTTGTTACGATTTGATATATATAGGTTAAACCTATAACTCACCAACATTTTTGTTGACGTTTAAAGCATGTTTATTCTCAGGTGAATATTAAGAGCTTCCGCTGTTGCATACTAAAATAAGGACAAGATTTGGAGTCCATGTTTATACGATATTGTGTAAAAACTGCATTCAAGAAACTGATTTCGATGTAACATATTTGTATTGTAAACCATTATGTAATGGTCGTGTGTAAACAGGATATTTTAGATTATCATTATTTGATAATCTACGTAAAACTTTTTAAACCTTTATTTATGAAATAAAGGTTATGGTTTGTTTTAAAAATGAATGCAGTATTTGAAAAACGTCTCATATAGAGGTCAAAACCTCGCAACGAAATCAATTAATATGGAACGTTTTTAATCAATAAGAACGGGACATTTCAGATAGGTACTACTACAATCATTTTTAAGTTGCTCTTCAAGAACAATTTTGATTGTTTGCATCAATTTAAGTTTTGGTTCATTCTAGTTAGGGTTTCTTCATAACCCAAATTCATCATAAAAACACAATTGAATGCTAGGAAAGTAAGGATTAATCATACCAAAAGTAGGAATTGAGATTGAAGGAATGAGCATTCTTCTTCGTGCAGTCGATCTCCTCAGCCGTGTGCATGTGTGTGTTTTGAAGTGGGTTAGAAAGAAATAAAAGTGAGGGTTTAATTTAATTTAAAACAGAATCAGACCACGCACGGTCGAAGCACGGTCGACCGTGGTGTTAGCCGTGCAGGAATTTTTTACACGTACAGGACAGGAATCTACGGTCAGGTATACGATCAGCCATGGTGCTGTCATGGATCCTTCTGATCACTTATTTCTTCACTTCTTCTTTCTTTGAACGCGTTTTGACGATTCCTAGGTTCTATAGAAAACTTGAGGACAAGTTTTCTTTTCCTAACATTGAATGATTACATCCTTCCGATGTTTAATCATCAATGACACGTAATATACTATATATATATGTGTGTGTGTATATATATATATATATATATATACACACTATATCATATTCAATCATTCACATAGTATACACAAAACACATCAATCTTGTATTTAGCATGCAATACATAGTTTCACATAAACACACAATCCTAAAGCAAGTAAGCTTCCTCCACAAACCTTTTAAAATCATTTTTCAAAAACAATTTTGTATTTGTCAGAAAAACCTTTCCTTAAAACAAAGTCTTTTTGAGAAGGTTATTCTCATTAGCATTTTGATCATTAGTTTTGATTGATTTTAAGATTACCCAATCCTTGACTTATCCCTACCATTGAATTGTTAGCTTGATCCATTTTCCCCATGTTCTCAATGCTTCTAATAATGGACAATGGACTTTGATTACATGATTTTTGTTTGCTAGAGTCGTGACACACATTCATTTCAAGTTTATCTTTTGATGAACCATAAATAGTCATTCTTTCAAGTTTTCTTTTCAAGGTGTTATTTTCATTAATTAAAACTTTGTTAAGTTGTCTAACTTTGTGTAATTCTTTCTCCAAAAGTTTTACTTTGTCACGACTACTATCATACACAAATTTAATAGTCTTGTAATCATCTAACAATTCTTCATAATTAGAAGGATAGAATACATGTACCTCATTGCAATCCATGCTTGAGACATCATCTTCTTTGGAAGGAGATTCAACCTCTTCTTCACTTTGACCATCTTGATCCATATCATTCCAAGAACTCATCAGGCAAAATTCTTCATATCCATTCAAACCTTTTGCTTGAGAATCACCAAGCTTCTCCAAATCCTTCCCTATTCCTTTACCCTTTAAACTCCTAGAGTTTAAATCTTCTTGAGAACATAGTGAATCCCGATATTCTTTTGCACTTTCACATGAAATTATCTTTAATCTTTCTTCACTAGGAAGAATTCCATGAAGTAGTGAAATTGCATCAAATTGTTTCAGAACATCATTGTTTTGAAATGTTGACTTCACTAGTCTTGAACTAGCTTGTGGTACAAAGTCTCCTACTTTGATTATTCTCCACAAGTAGTAATCCTTGGATTTGAGATAAGACTCAAATCTTAATTTTCACACATCAATATTCATCTTATCAAAGATTGGTGCTTCTTTCACCAATTCTTCCAAGTATCTCATCGTTTGAGTTGATCCGAGAATCGTTGACTCAAGTTTTTGCACAAAACGAATTTTGACACCTTCAAAAATGTTTATAGAGCAATGATTTGAGCAACCACTTTGATACCAATTGTAAGTAACTAGAGGAGGTGAATAGTTACTTAATACGTTTTAACACTTTTTCGATTGATCACCAATTTCGATTAACTTTGATCAACCAATTCACCTCAAACTTGATGTGTGTAGTGTATATGTTCAAAATGGTAAATGAAGTAATGTAAAGAACATAGATACAAGGATTTATAGTGGTTCGGGTGGATGTTAACTAATCCACCTTAATCCACTCCCCGATTACACTAATCGAGATTTGTTGTTTCACTAAGCACGTTTCTCCAAACCCGGTGGAGATCCGATTTACAAGTCTTCAACTTCTTTGATAGACAACAAACCTAATCTTTCTATCCTTTTGAAAGATCAACTTCAACCTAGATCAACTTGTCTTCACCTTGGACAAGTATTAATCTCCAAATAAGATTAATCAACTTCCTAAGTCCCTTTAAGGAAGTAGATCACTAAGCTAGCCTATGCTTCTACTAATTGAAATTACAAGACTTATATACTTTGTAATGATGATACGAAGACAATAATAGGACATACATTACACTAAGTAAACTCACAAGATTAATAATTTTGATTAGTAAGTTTACAACAACCAAATTCTATATCTATAAGATCATAGAATCTTCTCTTACTTGATCACATTTGAGTAGTAATTGGAGCCCTTGTGATCTATAGAAATAAGCCTTTGAAATGTGCAAGAGGGTCAGCTTTAAATGCTCCTTAATGTTTGCCATTTATAGTGGAATTCAAAAAGTAGCCGTTGACACACGGTTGCCATCACGGTCGACCGCGGTTCGACCGTGCGTGCTCCAGTCCAAATTTAGTATCCATTGTATAGCCGTTTGACTCAAATTTGAACACCACATTTTGGCACCTTTACTCTTTCTAGCACCTGCAAAAGAAACCAAACATTCTATACAAGTACTATATGCATTAAGTGTGTGAGATTTGGTCTTATTGTATGAAAGTGACTTAACATTCCAAAAGTGGCAAACCCAACATTCTTGGAGAAGTGTCTTGATAGATATATTGGGAAATCTCAGTTTGGTCAAGACTTAGTTAGTCACATTAATGTCTTTGGTTCAATTCTAAAGACTAGTCACCATGTCTTTAACTTCCTAGTTTCAATTAATCACAAGTTATGTTCCATTTGAGTTTAGATAGAGATTAATTGAATAATGTCTCCATAAGATAACCATGAAGTATGTAGAGACATTAAAGTTAAGTCATTCTTGAATAAGCAATCACACTTAGTTACTTAGACTAGACCAAATAGACAATTAACTATAATTTCATTTGAACCATTTTACACTTTATCTATTGGAGTATGTTAGTTACTTGAATCCTAACTAGTAAGCACATAGCAAACATATTAATCAAGTTGACAAGTTTATGAGTATTGAGGATATTGACAAGTAGCAAGTAATACTCACATATAGCAAGAGATAGTTATTCTAGGATCAATCATATAGATACTTGTACAACTTATGACTCAAGCTTAAGTACAATATAACATATTGCTTGAATAATGTGTAAGCACACATTAATGTCCAACACATGTACAAGGGAAGAGCAATCTCTAGTTGGGACTTGGTGACCATCCTAAATGTATCTAAGTGTATTTTAGGATTACAAGTCATTACTTAGTTATACTTGAGAGCATTGTTTCTCATTTAGCTTTAATTAATCACTAAGTCATTTTCAATAGTGATTATTGTTCTAGTGACATTGGTTTAAGTGTGTTGGTACTTGATAATCATATTTAGGATATCTAGATAAGAATTAAGATCACAAGTTGTTGATTAACACTTATGTGTTATGCCTAATCTTGGTTAATTTGTCATTAAGGTGTCATTAGGCGTAATTAACCATAATTAGTATTTTTATGACCAAAACTCAATTGAGTATGGAGAAGGCATCTATTCTAAGCATGTTGAGAAAGGTTTCGTGAATTATAGATGTTGAGAAGTAGTCAAACTTTATTTGGTTAAAAATGGTAACAGAGAAAACTACGGTCGCACTGCGGTTAACCGTGGTGTCGATCGTGCAACTTGTTTTGATAAAACCGAGTTGCAATTCAGTTTGGGTTTTCACGATTGACTATAAGGTCAACCGTACCTCAACCGTGTGTTTAGCTGAACTTTTAATTTCATTCTTAAACCTAAGTCGACCGTGCAACTTGTTTTCATAAAACTGCGTTGCAATTCAGTTTAGGGTTTCACGGTTGACTATGCGGTCGACCGTACCTCGACCGTGTGTTTAGCTGAACTTTTAATTTCATTTTTTAACCTATGTTTGACTTGGTCATTTGCAAGATAAAGTATGGATTAGTGACCTTGCGTGTTTTATGTTAATATGTCAGTCATCACTTATGCATATGTATGTGTCATCATCAAAACATATTCTTTGGTTAATCATACTTAAGTTTGTCGTTTAGTTCATTAACCAATCATTCAACCAACAAGCTGTTCTTCCAGAAATTTATCTCTGATATCTTGTTCAGCAAGTTGTTCCATCGCTGGGTTCTCAAATGACTAAGATGGTCTGCTTCGACGTTCTCTGCTCCTTTCTTATCTTTAATTTCAATATCGAATTCCTGAAGGAGTAAGATCCATCGTATGAGTCTTGGTTTAGCGTCTTGCTTAGTGAATACATATTTAAGGGCTGAATGATCTGTATAAACCGTAGTTTTAGACAAGATGAGATAGGAACGGAATTTGTCGAAGGTGAATACTACAGCTAGCAGCTCCTTTTCTGTGATAGTGTAATTCTCTTGAGCTCAAGTTAAGGTTTTACTGGCGTAATAGATTGGATGAAAGTGCTTATCTGTCCGTTGTCCGAGTACAGATCTAACTGCGAAGTCACTCGCATCACACATGATTTCGAATGGTAAACTCCAATCAGGAGCTATCATGATGGGTGCATGTGTTAGCTGTTCTTTCAGATAGTTGAATGCTTTAATACATTCTTCATCGAAGACAAACGGAACTTCCTTTTCGAGGAGATGAGTGAGAGGTCGTGTGACCTTTGAGAAATCTTTAATGAAGCGTCAGTAAAAACTAGCGTGTCCAAGGAAACTCCTTACCGCTTTTACTGTGGTAGGTTCTGGAAGTTTGGTTATGTTCTCAATCTTAGCCTTATCAACTTCTATTCCTGCTTTTGAAATCTTATATCCTAAAACTATCCCTTCTTTAACCATGAAGTGACATTTTTCCCAATTCAGAACTAAATTTGAATCTTCACACTGGGTGAGCATCTTGTCAAGGTTAGAAAGGCACGAATCAAAGGTACTACCAAAGACTGAGAAGTCGTCCATGAAGACTTCCATACAACGTTCAATCATGTCGTGGAATATTGCTACCATGCATCGCTGCAATGTAGCTGGTGCATTGCATAACCCAAAGGGCATGCATCGATAGGAAAATGTTCTATAAGGACAGGTAAAGGTTGTCTTTTCTTGGTCCTTTGGATCGAGGGGAATCTGAAAGTAGCCGGAAAAAACCGTCAAGGAAACAATAGTATTCATTTCCTGATAGACGTTCCAACATTTGATCGATTAAATGTAATGGAAAATGATCTTTTCAGGTTGCATCGTTTAGTTTACGAGAATCTATGCAAACCCTCCAACCGGTGACCTCCCATGTTGGAATAAGCTCATTATTCTCATTTTGAATTATGGTTGTCCCTCCCTTTTTGGGTACCACTTGAACATGACTAACCCATGGTGAATCGAAAATGGGATAGATCAGACCGGCGTCCAGAAGTTTGATTACTTCTTTCTTGATGACATCTTGAATCATAGGGTTGACCCTTCTTTGCCTCTTAACTGATGGTTTGAAATCATCTTCCATGAAGATCTTGTGGGTGCAATAGTTGGGGCTGATTCCTTTTATGTCGGAGATCTTCCAAGCAATTGCTTTCTTATGTGATTTCAAAACTTGAATCAATTTCACCTTCTCTTGTGGCGTGAGGTCTTTCAAGATGATTACGGGGAGTTACGATTCTCCTTCTAAGAATGCATACTCCAGATTGTCGGGTAACTTCTTTAATTCCAATTCCGGAGGTTCCTCTATAGATGGCTTCATCCTAGCTATCTCCTTTCGGTCCAACAAGTCATACTTCTCCTGTAACTCTGATTCTTCAGTAGCGGTCACGGATGCTATCTGTTCTTCGTTTTTGAAAATTGTCCTTCTTAATGCTTCCTCTTCATAAACGTCTTCCTTAGTTTCGAAGATTGGTTCACGAATTTCCACACAGTCCTCTTTTGACTGGGGTTCCTGATATACCAAAATGAAATCTGTTTCTTCATTTGGTCTTCTCCTTAGCAGAGGTAGGGGAATGCCTTGTCCTAGCGGTGCTATTCAGATAGTCTTGCCAAAAAAATTACTTTCAGAGAGGGGAGATTTGTATTGACTAAGGCTTACGGCTGAATAGATGTCGAGATTTCCTTTAGGAGGTGTAAAGAACGGATCCTTAGAAATTTTATCTTGACTACATATAGCCATGGTTTCTTCCAGGTATTCGTTGACGGGTTCTTGAAAAGAATCAGAGAGATTCACATCTTCTTCGCGAGGATGGTTCTTGAGATGATCAACATTGAATGTGATTTATTCTCCTCCAACCTTTAGTTTTAATGATTTCTCATGCACATCAATTATAGCCTTGGCAGTATTCAGGAATGGTCTGCCAAGAATGATTGGGACCTTCGTGTCTTCCTCAATATCCATAATGACGAAATCAACGGGAAATGTGAACTTATCCACTCTGACTAGGACATCTTCAGCTATTCCTCAAGGAATCTTAACTGATCTGTCCGCGAGTTGGATAGTCATTCTAGTAGGCCTTAAGTCATTTAATTATAAATTTTTAAATAATAAATAGGGAATTAGGTTTACACTGGCTCCTAAGTCTGCTAATGCACTGCTAATTTGGATATCTTGCAGGTTGCAAGGTCCCGTAAATCTTCCTGTATCTCCTAACTTAGGGGGAATTCCATGTTGTAACACTAATGAGCATTCTTCATTTAAGGGTAAGCTAACTATCTCTCTTAATCTCTCTTTGTTTGAAAGCAGTTCTTTAAAAAATTTAGCGCAGTTTGGCATTTCTACTAAAGCATCTACTAGTCGTACATTCAAATATAAATTTTTGATAATATCCCAATACTTAGCGAATTACGCTTCTTGTTTTTCCTTCCTAAGCCTACCTGGGAAAGGTATGCGGGCGCTCGGAATAATTTCTGGGGCTTTAGGAGAGATAAGTTCCGGTGGATTGACAACTGGGTCCATTGACACGGGTTCCTTATCTGGAAAATTTTGTATGGGTATATTGACAGTTGTTTCTTTCCCTCCTCTAGTGATTACTAGGGCATCAAACTTACTACACTCTATATCAATTTTAGTGGTTAAACGTTTAAGCGTAACCTGAAAATTAGTGATTAATTTTTCAAAAGTCTTTATCAAACTGTCGAACTTATTTTGACATTCTATGACTTGAAGGTTTACCATGTATTTCTTTTTCATAAATTCAACTAAAATTTCCTTAGAGTGGAGAGTAGGTTTGTGTAACGGGAAGATTACATTATGGTCCGAGCTATTTTGTTGTACATGTGCCCATCTAGGGTAAGGATACCTTAGATTGGTTCTAGTAGCATCGGAGTTTCTAGGGATTGGTAAACTTTGAAGAGTGAGGGTGAGATCTTGTAAATTGGTTTCTAGCATTTTTACCGTATGAGCGAAGACGTCATCCTTCTCAGCAGCTTCATTGTTCCAGTCTTCCTGTTGTGCAACTATTGTGTCCAAGAGATTCCATGCTTCGTCTGCTGTTCAGGACATGAAATTGCCTTGCGAGGCCATGTCTAGGAGAGACTTATCATCCTTGGTCAAACCATTGTAAAGCGTACAAATTATGTCTGCCTGACTTAACGAATGATTTGAACATCTTTTAAGCATCATCTTCACTCTATTCCATGATAAACAACAATGACTAGTTTTCTTTTTGAGAAAAGTTTGTGATGTCATTTCTTAAACGAGTTTGTAGGGAGGATGAATAAAATTTGTTTAGAAATTTGGTGGCTAGATCCTCCCATGAATGTATTGAATTCGGGTTAACCGTCAAACCATGCTCAAGCGTTTGTAGAAAGTGAATATTGGAAAAGATGAAATTTTAAAATATTTTTCTCGTTTTCTTCCTTCTTAAAAGAGTCAACCAGATTGATAAATTTGTTTAAGTGAAAGTTTGGATCGTCAGTCGGTAATCCTTGAAATTTACAGATCATACTGACTAGCTTAATCATGTGTGAACTGATTTCAGGAATTCCTTTGGTTCCTAAGGTGATTGGTCCTCCTCTTTCCTCTAAGCTTGACTTATGCATAGAAGCAAGCGTATCTTGTTGTTTAAATTTTTTTTTTTTTAGATTTTCTGTTTAAAAAGACTTAAAAGTAAATTTTAGAAAATATTAATTTGCTAAAAGGATCGATAATTTAATAAAAACAATTATTCTTGAAATTCGGTCGCTAACCTAATCAGATATTTTAACTGATAGGATTTCTTACAGATTACTTTTATCTAGGTGGCCAAGCTGACTACGGAGAGGCAGGATCCTTTTGGTTCCAATATAATTGAAGACTGATCGGAAAATCTAACAACCAAGTTCGTGTATAATTCTCTTTCTTAGACACCACCAAACAATACTTTTGTCTGTTTAAAATCTTTCTCAATCAAAATATTCGATCCCCGGCAGCGGCGCCAGAAAACTTCTGATGTGACTACAAAGGTACGGTTGAAACGGACGGTTTTATTCGTGCGGTGTCGTTAGGTCGCAGGATGTCATATTCAGTTGATCAGGGTAGCAAACAGTGGTTTTGTTTATTTATATTATGCGGGGGCCTAAATTTACTTTTACTTTCTAAGGTTTAGAAGGTGTAAGTTAACCTAGTGTCGTGTTTTTAATGGATTAACGAATTGAAGATTAAGTGGATAATTGTCTTTTATTTAAATTACCTAGATAAAGGATAGTAGTTGGTTTAAGCTAAAAGTCCTAAGTGCTGAAAAGTAAATAAGTGGAAGGATATTCGGAGTATGCAGATCAGGGAAATGTTGACCAAGATATCAGTGTTGGGTTGGGGAAAGGTAATTATGATTATGTTAAGACTATGCTTGGAATGATGTAGATTTGGTTGGATGAGCCAATTACACAGACCTACTTGTCGCTGAACTCTCAGAGTTCTCTTTGAGCAGTGAGAAGTATGTCACTTGGTTGTATAATTGAAAGGTAGCTATACCTCGGAGGTTATCCTCATTAAAGTACTAGGTTTATTAGTGAGTTGAGATCTAATCCTAACCCTCGTTATCATTTTAGTTAACTGAATAACAATGTGCCGTGTTGATTGAACACTGATCACAAACGGAAGGAGTCCGTCGGTTTAAGTTGGCAAAACCTTAAAAGAAAACTAACAACCATTCCATCATACTAATGAGATCATATCAGTTCAAGCATTATACAGCATTACAGTTGATATACTGAAAGTAAAGCAGATAGAAACCTAATAAATACCTAAATAGTTGATATGACTTAGTCCTAAGGCAACAATCAAATAAGAACATGCAATATGCTTGGGTCACACAGTGAAGGCACTAACTAGATCTTAACAGCTCCTAAGAAGTCTATTCGGAACAGTCAACAGGCATACTAGATCATTCATGTCTCAATTCCTAAGTTCCGTGTACTAAAAGCACATTAAATGCCTCTCGGGAACTCCGGCCATACCGAGTTCATAGAATCTTCAGATACAGTATAACTAGGGGTCTTAATCCTATGAAGTAGCTAATTTCATATAGGTGGACAAGTCCTGATCACAACCTAGGTTGGTCAATCCTTAAGATGCTAGCATACAAATCTATCAGACTTCGTAGTTCAGTATTACGACAGTAATCGTACTAAATTAACATAATTACGCTAACTCAAACTTCTATCATGGCAACATACAGATTAATTAAGCTATCATGGTAATATCGGAACGCATTATTAAACATAAAAAGTAAGAACACATGTTTAATACAAAAGACAAGCGTTTCGGATAAAAACCTGAAAAGGCCGAAGAAATCTGCCCGAGATCGTAGGGACTCGCCGGGATATCCTCCGAAAAATAAAAGCTAAGCTAACTACTACTAAAAACTAACTAAAAAGCATGAAAATATAAAGTGAATTACAAATTGAATGTGTGTTGAAATGGATGAAGAAAGCCCTTTAAATAGACTTGGATTTTGCATGCAAACAGCTGGCAGGCCGTTTGCAGGGGCCGTTTGGCAAATCAAGCCGTTTACAGGGGCCGTTTATCCTGGCCATTTAGCAGGCCGTTTGTGAGCCAGGCAGGCCGTTTGGCAGGCCGTTTGGCAAGCCGTTTGGTCTGCCTAGACAGCTGATTTTCACTGGATCGTAACTTGATTTCTTGTCTTTCACCGTTTTTGCTTTAGAATCTTCGTTTTAGCTCCGTTTTACTTGATTCTTTTTGCATTGCCTTCGTAATTACTTAATCTACAAAATCAACCGAAAGTGATATTTTGCCGACAAAGTTTGAATCTTTATTGTTCTAGGGCTTAATAGTCTGGATAAAAATGTGACTTTTTGACCGATATCAAAATGCCAATTCTTTAGAAGAGTTGTTGCAATATATTGGCGATTTAACTGATCACGTGGACTCAAAGGTTTGGATAGCATATGTTTCAGGCAACTTTTAGATGTAGGAAACCAGACAATGGATCAATAACATCATGTTAGAGTTGAATTCAACTTATACTAGATGGGTCAATATTATTCCAAAGAAGATCAATGTGTTCATTTGGAGGCTTGCATTGGATAGTCTTCCTACTCGAATCCATCTATCGAGATGATGCTTGTATATAGAACCGAACGGGTGTCCACACTGTTCTTAAAGTGTTGAAACTCTTGATCAACTTTTGTTTTCATGTCCAATTGCTATACATATGTGGAGACGAGAGTTGGTGTTGGGATCAGCATTAATATTCCATGTTTTAACACTTGGACAGAATGGGTTTCTTGGCTCGACAACTGGAAAGCACGTTCATATAATAAAATTCCTTTGTATACAATTGTCGCAACTTTAACCTAGATTATGTGGAGATTTCGGAATTCAGATCAAAAGGTGAACAGAGAACATATATTTGACTTATTAGGTTTTATTCGTGTTTATGATTGTCTACTAGGAGCAAAGATATAACTAGTTGGAAAAATTGGCTCCTTATGCCATTGTAAATTGTTTATTTAGTATTCAGTACCTTACTAGAAGCTTAATAAAATGTCATCGTTATAAAAAGGATTAATAATATTAAAAAAAAAAATATTAAAGTGCTAGCATCAGTCACAACAACAATGCAAAAGAGTAATATCAAACAACTAAAGTATTTATTTCGGTATGAGTAGATATAATTAATAAATTGTATGTTTGTTCAACAATTAAAACTATTGAATTTGCGCTTATCCATAAATATAAATGAACCATAATTAAATGTATATTGTTGGGTTATAGTTTTAGAGTCGTTTTGATTTTAACCCCAATGTAAATGCAGATTCTGTACGCACCAAAATCCGGTTGTGAGAATTTCTTGTAAAGACTCTATTTTTTTTCTTATAATTTTGAAGCATTAATTTAAAAAAAGTTCAAATAATTTGCACTTAATTAACACATATTTGAATACCAATGTAATACATCCGAAAATAAATTTTATTTATTATCTATTATTATCATATATAATTATCATCTATAGTTTATAATTATAATATTGTAATAAACGTAGGTGATGTAGTATGCTCATTTTGAAATATGGTGAGTTATTAATATGTAAAGTTCATTTTTAAGGTATCAAAAATCAATTGTAATCATATATTTGCCTTTTGAAAAATGATTATTTGTTTTAGATAATTGTAATCAAATTATCAGAGATAATCAGTTTTGATTGCTTGCAAAAGTGTCATTTAACAGGTTTTTCAGAGCAAGTGGATAATGGTCATCGA
This sequence comes from Rutidosis leptorrhynchoides, assembly GCF_046630445.1. NCBI lineage: Eukaryota > Viridiplantae > Streptophyta > Magnoliopsida > Asterales > Asteraceae > Rutidosis > Rutidosis leptorrhynchoides. The sequence continues at coordinate 205,095,676 of NC_092343.1, read as the reverse complement.
CTCGGCAAACACAAGTATACACATTATGAGTTGTACTTTTGTATCTACTATTGAATCTTAAAGTGCTGTCATTTATTTGTTTTGCAATCTACACAACTCACAAAATAATGGGGATGCTTGGGAATACTTAGATAGCCCATCTGCCACCTCTTTTAAAAGCTCATGATATATGTTTCAACCATGTATACCAGCGTTGTGATATTCTTTTTACTAAAGTTATCGAACATGCTTGATTTATTTCCATTAAGATTTGCTTGAAAGAATTAACATTTAATCTTTTATTTATACTTCTTTTTTCATACTAAATTTGCAGGACTTGTTATCGATCTATGAATCAACAATTAAAGATACCAGTTGATAGTGCTCCATTAACCTCAAATGATCAACATAAAATGGTTTGTTTTATGTATTAAGTATTAATTACTCCACTAAAGCATGATTGAAGTTGACACGATTAATGTTTATTTCAGATCGCTGATGTGCGTGAGATGATTAAGAAACTCAAATAAGTTTAGAAGATAAAAGTGCATAGTCCTGATGAATTTTCTCATTAATGTTCTGATGCATTAGTAGTAAGGTGTCTATGAAAAAGAATCAAGAATGTTAAGAAAGGTGTAAGAATGCTTTGATGCATCTTTTGCACCGAGTATGAACTATAAACCTTAAAATGTTCAATTGGTAAGTTATTTTCTTCTTTTACCCATTTGCAACATTTTTCTATTTCTAATAAACATATAACCAAACGTAACACATAAAATTTGGTTTATAATTAGTATGTAATTTTTGAATCTATCATACATCCATGTAAATTAAATGACTTTCTGTTTAGCGCTACTATAATCGATTCGGATACTTTTTATTTTGTTTAGGGTTTTCAAATTCTACGAACGAATGGATGGTGAGGAAGCTCCCAATCGAAGTTTAGGGTTTATCAAACCCTACAAGGTTTGTATTCTAAGTAAAATCTTTTGGTTTCGTAGTTGACAGTAGTAGTTTCAAGTAATCATAGTTTAGAACGTACCGTTGCTTGAGTTTGGTACCGTAACGACCCAACACGATAACCAACCATTAACGTACACAATTTTTTTTATAAGGGCTGACTACCATTGTCAGCGTGGAGGCGCGGTGCGCCAGCCCTGACCGCGACGCGGCCCAACAAGGGTGTTGAAGGTCAGCAACATACAAAGATTCTGTTACCACTTTTCACTACAAACCGCGGCGCGGCATAAAACACCCGCGAGGCGGAATAAAACACCCGCGGCGCGGCCCTAGGCGAGGCCTGATGCTGTTTTCGAATTTAATACATAAGTCCCAATTTTACAACCTTTAAACACTTACCAAAATCTGAAAGACTTCTCAAAACATATTTAAATGACTCGATTACATAGTTTGAGTGTTTTAGAACAACAAAGCGGGCACAACATCCCCGAGACCACAACGACCCGTTTACAATTTTAACCGTCAACTTCGACCCAAATGAGTTTAATTTTCAAACTGACTACGAGCATGATGTTTGGGGATAAACTACCCAATCCTAGATCGAATTCAAAAGTAATCCAAGCAAGCAACAAAAGGGAAAATCATCTAAATCCCGAGCAGACCCTTGCCACGTTCGCTTCCGAATCTAAAATATAAACAACGAGAAGGTAAGCTAATTGCTTAGTGAATGCAATACTTATACGCATACATACATAATTCAATCACTTGCATACACCTACACAAACAAACCATATCATTAGCAAATCGCAATAATAGAATAATCAAACGTACAAAGCTAATAAAACTCATACAGCCCAATATACACAATGTCAACATTCGACTCGATGGTGGCCGACGAATAGCGGTAGGTCAAATACGTTAACCACTCACCACCCATCGCAACACGTACGTGGCCGACGAAGAGCGGTAGGTCAAATACATTAACCACTCACCACTACGCACAAAGAGGCCGACAAAAAGTGTAACCAAAACGTTAACACTTACCTCATTAACAAGGATGGCCAATGAAAAGTGAAACCGCGCGATATACACTTACTTCCATTTTGACTAAGTCAAATCTCGCCCAAATCACCCATAATCACAATTAATTAGTGATTATGTTCCAACACCATATTTTACTCAATGTTTAATCATCAAAACACTTACTTGCATCATTTTGACACCAAACCCATTTCGACCTAATCTCAAGTCAAAACACCAAATTGCACACCCAATCACTAACAATCCAAGTCAACTAGTGATTTCATTAATAAATTTATTTTACAAATTAACAATATCATCATCCAACCCTAAACCCACCAATATTAGGGTTCTTACACCAAAACTTGACCCATTTACCCCAAACTTCCAAGAAATGGGGTTTACACTCACTTTAACACAAACCCTAGCATCATAAACGAATTAATACAACTAAATCTGAATTAGAGTTTTACCTTTTGAAGAAAACGAAGCTAGCACAACAACAACACAAGAAATGGGCTTCAATTTGATGAACATAAGCTTCTTCTTCCTTTTCCCAAGCTTTCTCACTCTACTCTCTCTCTAGAACTTGAGGTTGAAGATGACAGGATAAGGATAAGATTGTGGATGTGAATGAGTCCACAAATCTTCCTTTTGTGGCCTAAAACCGCCCTAATGTGAAATTACCAAAATGCCCCTTTTTAATTTCTTTAATAAAACAAAGGGATGTTGATCTGACGATACCCGCGGCGCGGCTAATCCCCCCGCGGTGCGGCTCCACAGCCAAAATCAAATCAGAATATTTCTCAGCTTGAGTTTGTGTTTCTCGTGTAAATTCTGAAATTGCATAAGTGTTAGGTTGATTTTTAGTGGCAGTTCTTGATGCACACATTTACTGACACTTTCGCGAACACTTTTTGATGCATAAATTACAGGGTCTTACAGGTACCTAACTTTTAACCCGTTAGACTTGGTATCACATTGGCCCATATATTTTTGTATTTACATTTGTTTAGACATTAGGTATGAAGCATCTGTGATTTAGATCCGTGTGATATCCACCTCAGGTTAGCAATTGGTTTCATTTTACTGTGATACTTTTTAAATTACAGTGACAATTTCACATTACTTGAATGCAATTTAAGTAAAATATTAAGGTAGTTAAATTAGTTTTGATGTGTTTTGAGTAATAAATATTTTTCTTCTATGCGTAAAATTTGTGTTCTGACTAAAATCTATTGGTTTTGTAGTTGAAAGTAGTAATTTCAAGTAATCGTAGTTTAAATCATATTGTAAGGTTTTGTTTGCTACCAAACTTTTGACTCCTTTGACTTGGTATCACATTGACTCATATATTTGGGTAGTAATAAAACTAAAATATTAGGTGGTTGAAACATAACAATCTGGTTTCGATGTTTTTTTTTTTATTTTTTTTTTATTTTTAAATCTGGTTTCGATGTTGATAGTAACAGTTTAGGTGGCATTTAATGACTATTCACACCATATTATATAATACCAGTTTTTATTGCAACTTATTGATAAGGTTTTTTTCATGTAAACCACTGTATATCATGGTTAAAAAATGAAAAGGTTGAGGCTGAAAATGTTGAGAGATATGGTATTTTTCTTTTACTGAACAACTACACTTCCCAGATTCCATACATGCAAATTTTATTAGATATTATGATACTAATTACTATGATGACATCTATCATAACCCCCGAATTTTTTCATGATTATATATATATATATATATATATATATATATATATATATATATATATATATATATTATGAGATTAATATTTACATGTATAAATGTTTCCAACATGTTAAGCAATCAAACTTGTTAAGACTTGATTAATTGAAACTGATTAATATATATATATATATATATATATATATATATATATTATGAGATTAATATTTACATGTATAAATGTTTCCAATATGTTAAGGAATCAAACTTGTTAAGACTTGATTAATTGAAACGGATTTTATGTAAACGTTTGACCACCCAATTTTTCTGATGATTCACGAACGTTATAACTTGTAAATGACATGATAATATATATATATATATATATATATATATATATATATATATATATATATATATATATATATATATATATATATATATATATATATATGAAATGTCCCGTTCATATTGATTATAAACGTTCCATATTAATTGATTTCGTTGCGAGGTTTTGACCTCTATATGAGACCTTTTTTTCAAAAACTGCATTCATTTTTAAAACAAACCATAACCTTTATTTCATAAATAAAGGTTTAAAAAGCTTTACGTAGATTATCAAATAATGATAATCTAAAATATCCTGTTTACACACGACCATTACATAATGGTTTACAATACAAATATGTTACATCGAAATCAGTTTCTTGAATGCAGTTTTTACACAATATCATACAAACATGGACTCCAAATCTTGTCCTTATTTTAGTATGCAACAGCGGAAGCTCTTAGTATTCACCTGAGAATAAACATGCTTTAAACGTCAACAAAAATGTTGGTGAGTTATAGGTTTAACCTATATATATCAAATCGTAACAATAGACCACAAGATTTCATATTTCAATACACATCCCATACATAGAGATAAAAATCATTCATATGGTGAATACCTGGTAACCGACATTAACAAGATGCATATATAAGAATATCCCCATCATTCCGGGACACCCTTCGGATATGATATAAATTTTGAAGTACTAAAGCATCCGGTACTTTGGATGGGGTTTGTTAGGCCCAATAGATCTATCTTTAGGATTCGCGTCAATTAGGGTGCCTGTTCCCTAATTCTTAGATTATCAGACTTAATAAAAAGGGGCATATTCGATTTCGATAATTCAACCATAGAATGTAGTTTCACGTACTTGTGTCTATTTTGTAAATCATTTATAAAACCTGCATGTATTCTCATCCCAAAAATATTAGATTTTAAAAGTGGGACTATAACTCACTTTCACAGATTTTTACTTCGTCGGGAAGTAAGACTTGGCCACTGGTTGATTCACAAACCTATAACAATATATACATATATATCAAAGTATGTTCAAAATATATTTACAAAACTTTTAATACATTTTGGTGTTTTAAGTTTATTAAGTCAGTTGTCCTCGTTAGTAACCTACAACTAGTTGTCCACAGTTAGATGTAGAGAAATAAATCGATAATTATTATCTTGAATCAATCCACGCCCCAGTGTATACGTATCTCAGTATTGATCACAACTCAAACTATATATATATTTTGGAATCAACCTCAACCCTGTATAGCTAACTCCAACATTCACATATAGAGTGTCTATGGTTGTTCCGCAATATATATATATATATATAGATGGGTCGACATGATAGGTCAAAACATTGTATACGTGTCTATGGTATCTCAAGATTACATAATATACAATATAAGTTGATTAGGTTATGGTTGGAATAGATTTATTACTAACTTTCACGTAGGTAAAATGAGTAGTTTTTATCAATCTTGTTTTACTCGCCATTTCTTCGTTTCTAATCCGTTTTGAGTGATTCCAGTGGCCACGGTTTCGTATTGAACTTAACTTTATGAATATAAACATAAAAAGTATAAGTTTATAGTCTGAAATACAAGTTACAAGTCGTTTTTGAAAGAGGTAGTCATTTCCGTCGAAAGAACGACATCTTGATGACCATTTTGAAAAACATACTTTCACTTTGAGTTTAACCATGATTTTTGGATATAGTTTCATGTTCATAAGAAAAATCATTTTTCCAGAAGTATAGCTTTTAAATCAAAGTTCTTCTTAGCTTTTAATTATCCCAACCAAAACAGCCTCCGGTTTTACTACGACGGCGTATATCCAGTTTTATGGTGTTTATCATGTTTCCGGGTTTTAAATCATTAAGTTAGCATATCATATAGATATAGAAAATGTGTTTAGTTGATTTTAAAAGTCTAGTTAGAAGGATTAACTTTATTTGCGAACAAGTTTAGAATTAACTAAACTATGTTCTAGTGATTACAAGTTTATAACGTTGAATAAGACAGCTTTTTATGTATGAATCGAATGATGTTATGAACATCATTACTACCTCAAGTTCCTTGGATAAACCTACTGGAAATGAGAAAAATGGATCTAGCTTCAAAGGATCCTTGGATGGCTTAAAAGTTCTTGAAGCAGAATCATGACACGAAAACAATTTCAAGTAAGATTTCCTTGTATTAGAAAGATAACCTACTGTAAGTAACAAATGTTTTTTGATCTTGGATGATTACTTGGAATGGATTTAGAAAACTTGGAAGTAAACTTGCAATCTTTGAAGTATTCTTGATTTTATGAAACTAGAACTTTTGGAATTTATGAAGAACACTTAGAACTTGAAGATAGAACTTGAGAGAGATCAATTAGATGAAGAAAATTGAAGAATGAAAGTGTTTGTAGGTGTTTTTGGTCGTTGGTGTATGGATTAGATATAAAGGATATGTAAGTTTGTTTTCATGTAAATAAGTCATGAATGATTACTCATATTTTTGTAATTTTATGAGATATTTCAAGCTAGTTGCCAAATGATGGTTCCCACATGTGTTAGGTGACTCACATGGGCTACTAAGAGCTTATCATTGGAGTGTATATACCAATAGTACATACATCTAAAAGCTGTGTATTGTACGAGTACGAATACGGGTGCATACGAGTAGAATTGTTGATGAAACTGAACGAGGATGTAATTGTAAGCATTTTTGTTAAGTAGAAGTATTTTGATAAGTGTCTTGAAGTCTTTCAAAAGTGTATGAATACATATTAAAACACTACATGTATATACATTTTAACTGAGTCGTTAAGTCATCGTTAGTCGTTACATGTAAGTGTTGTTTTGAAACCTTTAGGTTAACGATCTTGTTAAATGTTGTTAACCCAATGTTTATAATATCAAAAGAGATTTTAAATTATTATATTATCATGATATTATGATGTACGAATATCTCTTAATATGATATATATATATACATTAAATGTCGTTACAACGATAATCGTTACATATATGTCTCGTTTCAAAATCATTAAGTTAGTAGTCTTGTTTTTACATATGTAGTTCATTGTTAATATACTTAATGATATGTTTACTTATCATATTATCATGTTAACTATATATATAACCATATATATGTCATCATATAGTTTTTACAAGTTTTAACGTTCGTGAATCACCGGTCAACTTGGGTGGTCAATTGTCTATATGAAACCTATTTCAATTAATCAAGTCTTAACAAGTTTGATTGCTTAACATGTTGGAAACACTTAATCATGTAAATAACAATTTCATTTAATATATATAAACATGGATAAGTTCGGGTCACTACAGTACCTACCCGTTAAATAAATTTCGTCCCGAAATTTTAAGCAGTTGGAGGTGTTGACGTATCTTCTGGAAATAAGTGCGGGTATTTCTTCTTTATCTGATCTTCTCGTTCCCAGGTGAACTCAGGTCCTCTACGAGCATTCCATCGAACCTTAACAATTGGTATCTTGTTTTGCTTAAGTCTTTTAACCTCACGATCCATTATTTCGACGGGTTCTTCGATAAATTGAAGTTTTTCGTTGATTTGGATTTCATCTAACGGAATAGTGAGATCTTCTTTAGCAAAACATTTCTTCAAATTCGAGACGTGGAAAGTGTTATGTACAGCCGCGAGTTGTTGAGGTAACTCAAGTCGGTAAGCTACTGGTCCGACACGATCAATAATCTTGAATGGTCCAATATACCTTGGATTTAATTTCCCTCGTTTACCAAATCGAACAACGCCTTTCCAAGGTGCAACTTTAAGCATGACCATCTCTCCAATTTCAAATTCTATATCTTTTCTTTTAATGTCAGCGTAGCTCTTTTGTCAACTTTGGGCGGTTTTCAACCGTTGTTGAATTTGGATGATCTTCTCGGTAGTTTCTTGTATTATCTCCGGACCCGTAATCTGTCTATCCCCCACTTCACTCCAACAAATCGGAGACATGCACTTTCTACCATAAAGTGCTTCAAACGGCGCCATCTCAATGCTTGAATGGTAGCTGTTGTTGTAGGAAAATTCTGCTAATGGTAGATGTCGATCCCAACTGTTTTCGAAATCAATAACACATGCTCGTAGCATGTCTTCAAGCGTTTGTATCGTCCTTTCGCTCTGCCCATCAGTTTGTGGATGATAGGCAGTACTCATGTCTAGACTGAAATGTCCCGTTCTTATTGATTAAAAACGTTCCATATTAATTGATTTCGTTGCGAGGTTTTGACCTCTAGATGAGACGTTTTTCAAAGACTGCATTCATTTTAAAACAAACCATAACCTTTATTTCATCAATAAAGGTTTAAAAAGCTTTACGTAGATTATCAAATAATGATAATCTAAAATATCCTGTTTACACACGACCATTACATAATGGTTTACAATACAAATATGTTACAACAAAATAAGTTTCTTGAATGCAGTTTTTACACAATATCATACAAGCATGGACTCCAAATCTCGTCCTTATTTAAGTATGCGACAGCGGAAGCTCTTAATAATCACCTGAGAATAAACATGCTTAAAACGTCAACAAAAATGTTGGTGAGTTATAGGTTTAACATATATATATCAAATCATAATAATAGACCGCAAGATTTCATATTTCAATACACATCCCATACATAGAGATAAAAATCATTCATATGGTGAACACCTGGTAACCGACATTAACAAGATGCATATATAAGAATATCCCCATCATTCCGGGACACCCTTAGGATATGATATAAATTTCGAAGTACTAAAGCATCCGGTACTTTGGATGGGGTTTGTTAAGCCCAATAGATCTATCTTTAGGATTCGCGTCAATTAGGGTGTCTGTTCCCTAATTCTTAGATTACCAGACTTAATAAAAAAAGGGCATATTCGATTTCGATAATTCAACCATAGAATGTAGTTTCACGTACTTGTGTCTATTTTGTAAATCATTTATAAAACCTGCATGTATTCTCATCCCAAAAATATTAGATTTTAAAAGTGGGACTATAACTCACTTTCACAGATTTTTACTTCGTCGGGAAGTAAGACTTGGCCACTGGTTGATTCACGAACCTATAACAATATATACATATATATCAAAGTATGTTCAAAATATATTTACAAAACTTTTAATATATTTTGATGTTTTAAGTTTATTAAGTCAGCTGTCCTCGTTAGTAACCTACAACTAGTTGTCCACAGTTAGATGTACAGAAATAAATCGATAAATATTATCTTGAATCAATCCACGACCCAGTGTATACGTATCTCAGTATTGATCACAACTCAAACTATATATATTTTGGAATCAACCTCAACCCTGTATAGCTAACTCCAACATTCACATATAGAGTGTCTATGGTTGTTCCGAAATATATATAGATGTGTCGACATGATAGGTCGAAACATTGTATACGTGTCTATGGTATCTCAAGATTACATAATATACAATACAAGTTGATTAAGTTATGGTTGGAATAGATTTGTTACCAATTTTCACGTAGCTAAAATGAGAAAAATTATCCAATCTTGTTTTACCCATAACTTCTTCATTTTAAATCCGTTTTGAGTGAATCAAATTGCTATGGTTTCATATTGAACTCTATTTTATGAATCTAAACAGAAAAAGTATAGGTTTATAGTCTGAAAAATAAGTTACAAGTCGTTTTTATAAAGGTAGTCATTTCAGTCGAAAGAACGACGTCTAGATGACCATTTTAGAAAACATACTTCCACTTTGAGTTTAACCATAATTTTTGGATATAGTTTCATGTTCATAATAAAAATCATTTTCTCAGAATAACAACTTTTAAATCAAATTTTATCATAGTTTTTAATTAACTAACCCAAAACAGCCCGCGGTGTTACTACGACGGCGTAAATCCGGTTTTACGGTGTTTTTCGTGTTTCCAGGTTTTAAATCATTAAGTTAGCATATCATATAGATATAGAACATGTGTTTAGTTGATTTTAAAAGTCAAGTTAGAAGGATTAACTTTTGTTTGCGAACAAGTTTAGAATTTACTAAACTATGTTCTAGTGATTACAAGTTTAAACCTTCGAATAAGATAGCTTTATATGTATGAATCGAATGATGTTATGAACATCATTACTACCTTAAGTTCCTTGGATAAACCTACTGGAAAAGAGAAAAATGGATCTAGCTTCAATGGATCCTTGGATGGCTCGAAGTTCTTGAAGCAGAATCATGATACGAAAACAAGTTCAAGTAAGATCATCACTTAAAATAAGATTGTTATAGTTATAGAAATTGAACCAAAGTTTGAATATGATTATTACCTTGTATTAGAATGATAACCTACTGTAAGAAATAAAGATTTCTTGAGGTTGGATGATCACCTTACAAGATTGAAAGTGAGCTAGCAAACTTGAAAGTATTCTTGATTTTATGAAACTAGAACTTTTGGAATTTATGAAGAACACTTAGAACTTGAAGATAGAACTTGAGAGAGATCAATTAGATGAAGAAAATTGAAGAATGAAAGTGTTTGTAGGTGTTTTTGGTCGTTGGTGTATGGATTAGATATAAAGGATATGTTATTTTGTTTTCATGTAAATAAGTCATGAATGATTACTCATATTTTTGTAATTTTATGAGATATTTCATGCTAGTTGCCAAATGATGGTTCCCACATGTGTTAGGTGACTCACATGGGCTGCTAAGAGCTGATCATTGGAGTGTATATACCAATAGTACATACATCTAAAAGCTGTGTATTGTACGAGTACGAATACGGGTGCATACGAGTAGAATTGTTGATGAAACTGAACGAGGATGTAATTGTAAGCATTTTTGTTAAGTAGAAGTATTTTGATAAGTGTCTTGAAGTCTTTCAAAAGTGTATGAATACATATTAAAACACTACATGTATATACATGTTAACTGAGTCGTTAAGTCATCGTTAGTCGTTACATGTAAATGTTGTTTTGAAACCTTTAGGTTAACGATCTTGTTAAATGTTGTTAACCCAATGTTTATAATATCAAAAGAGATTTTAAATTATTATATTATCATGATATTATGATGTACGAATATCTCTTAATATGATATATATACATTAAATGTCGTTACAACGATAATCGTTACATATATGTCTCGTTTCAAAATCATTAAGTTAGTAGTCTTGTTTTTACATATGTAGTTCATTGTTAATATAATTAATGATATGTTTACTTATCATAATATCATGTTAACTATATATATAACCATATATATGTCATCATATAGTTTTTACAAGTTTTAACGTTCGTGAATCACCGGTCAACTTGGGTGGTCAATTGTCTATATGAAACCTATTTCAATTAATCAAGTCTTAACAAGTTTGATTGCTTAACATGTTGGAAACATTTAATCATGTAAATATCAATCTCAATTAATATATATAAACATGGAAAAGTTCGGGTCACTACAGTACCTACCCGTTAAATAAATTTCGTCCCGAAATTTTAAGCTGTTGAAGGTGTTGACGAATCTTCTGGAAATAGATGTGGGTATTTCTTCTTCATCTGATCTTCACGCTCCCAGGTGAACTCGGGTCCTCTACGAGCATTCCATCGAACCTTAACAATTGGTATCTTGTTTTGCTTAAGTCTTTTAACCTCACGATCCATTATTTCGACGGGTTCTTCGATGAATTGAAGTTTTTCGTTGATTTGGATTTCATCTAACGGAATAGTGAGATCTTCTTTAGCAAAACATTTCTTCAAATTCGAGATGTGGAAAGTGTTATGTACAGCCACGAGTTGTTGAGGTAACTCAAGTCGGTAAGCTACTGGTCCAACACGATCAATAATCTTGAATGGTCCAATATACCTTGGATTTAATTTCCCTCGTTTACCAAATCGAACAACGCCTTTCCAAGGTGCAACTTTAAGCATGACCATCTCTCCAATTTCAAATTCTATATCTTTTCTTTTAATGTCAGCGTAGCTCTTTTGTCGACTTTGGGCGGTTTTCAACCGTTGTTGAATTTGGATGATCTTCTCGGTAGTTTCTTGTATAATCTCCGGACCTGTAATCTGTCTATCCCCCACTTCACTCCAACAAATCGAAGACCTGCACTTTCTACCATAAAGTGCTTCAAACGGCGCCATCTCAATGCTTGAATGGTAGCTGTTGTTGTAGGAAAATTCTACTAACGGTAGATGTCGATCCCAACTGTTTCCGAAATCAATAACACATGCTCGTAGCATGTCTTCAAGCGTTTGTATCGTCCTTTCGCTCTGCCCATCAGTTTGTGGATGATAGGCAGTACTCATGTCTAGACGAGTTCCTAATGCTTGATGTAATGTCTGCCAGAATCTTGAAATAAATCTGCCATCCCTATCAGAGATAATAGAGATTGGTATTCCATGTCTGGAGATGACTTCCTTCAAATACAGTCGTGCTAACTTCTCCATCTTGTCATCTTCTCTTATTGGCAGGAAGTGTGCTGATTTGGTGAGACGATCAACTATTACCCAAATAGTATCAAAACCACTTGCAGTCCTTGGCAATTTAGTGATGAAATCCATGGTAATGTTTTCCCATTTCCATTCCGGGATTTCGGGTTGTTGAAGTAGACCTGATGGTTTCTGATGCTCAGCTTTGACCTTAGAACACGTCAAACATTGTCCTACATATTTAGCAACATCGGCTTTCATACCCGGCCACCAAAAATGTTTCTTGAGATCCTTGTACATCTTTCTCGTTCCAGGATGTATTGAGTATCTGGTTTTATGAGCTTCTCTAAGTACCATTTCTCTCATATCTCCAAATTTTGGTACCCAAATCCTTTCAGCCCTATACCGGGTTCCGTCTTCCCGAATATTAAGATGCTTCTCCGATCCTTTGGGTATTTCATCCTTTAAATTTCCCTCTTTTAAAACTCCTTATTGCGCCTCCTTTATTTGAGTAGTAAGGTTATTATGAATCATTATATTCATAGATTTTACTCGAATGGGTTCTCTGTCCTTCCTGCTCAATGCATCGGCTACCACATTTGCCTTCCCCGGGTGGTAACGAATCTCAAAGTCGTAATCATTCAATAATTCAATCCATCTACGCTGCCTCATATTCAGTTGTTTCTGATTAAATATGTGTTGAAGACTTTTGTGGTCGGTATATATAATACTTTTAACCCCATATAAGTAGTGCCTCCAAGTCTTTAATGAAAAAACAACTGCGCCTAATTCCAAATCATGCGTCGTATAATTTTGTTCGTGAATCTTCAATTGTCTAGACGCATAAGCAATCACCTTCGTTCGTTGCATTAATACACAACCGAGACCTTGCTTTGATGCGTCACAATAAATCACAAAATCATCATTCCCTTCAGGCAATGACAATATAGGTGCCGTAGTTAGCTTTTTCTTCAATAACTGAAACGCTTTCTCTTGTTCATCATTCCATTCAAATTTCTTCCCTTTATGCGTTAATGCAGTCAAGGGTTTTGCTATTCTGGAAAAGTCTTGGATGAACCTTCTGTAGTAACCAGCTAGTCCTAAAAACTGGCGTATGTGTTTCGGAGTTTTCGGGGTTTCCCACTTTTCAACAGTTTCTATCTTTGCCGGATCCACCTTAATACCTTCTTTGTTCACTATGTGACCGAGGAATTGAACTTCTTCCAACCAAAATGCACACTTTGAAAACTTAGCGTACAATTCTTCCTTCCTCAATACTTCTAACACCTTTCTCAAATGTTCACCGTGTTCTTGGTCATTTTTTGAGTAAATAAGTATGTCATCAATGAAAATAATGACAAACTTGTCCAGGTATGGTCCACACACTCGGTTCATAAGGTCCATGAACACAGCTGGTGCATTAGTTAAACCAAATGGCATGACCATAAACTCGTAATGACCGTAACGTGTTCTGAAAGCAGTCTTTGGAATATCATCTTCTTTCACCCGAATTTGATGATACCCGGAACGTAAGTCAATCTTTGAATAAACAGACGAGCCTTGTAGTTGATCAAATAAGTCGTCGATTCTCGGTAGTGGGTAGCGGTTCTTGATGGTAAGTTTGTTCAACTCTCGGTAGTCGATACACAACCTGAATGTACCATCTTTCTTCTTGACAAACAAAACAGGAGCTCCCCACGGTGATGTGCTTGGTCGAATGAAACCACGCTCTAAAAGTTCTTGTAATTGGCTTTGCAGTTCTTTCATCTGGCTGGGTGCGAGTCTGTAAGGAGCACGAGCTATTGGTGCAGCTCCTGGTACAAGATCTATTTGAAATTCAACGGATCGATGTGGGGGTAATCCCGGTAATTCTTTCGAAAATACATCGGGAAATTCTTTTACAATGGGAACATCATTGATGCTCTTTTCTTCAGTTTGTACTTTCTCGACGTGTGCTAGAACAGCATAGCAACCTTTTCTTATTAGTTTTTGTGCCTTCAAATTACTAATAAGATGTAGCTTCGTGTTGCCCTTTTCTCCGTACACCATTAAGGGTTTTCCTTTTTCTCGTATAATGCGAATTGCATTTTTGTAACAAACGATCTCCGCTTTCACTTCTTTCAACCAGTCCATACCGATTATCACATCAAAACTCCCTAACTCTACTGGTATCAAATCAATCTTAAATGTTTCGCTAACCAGTTTAATTTCTCGATTCCGACATATATTATCTGCTGAAATTAATTTACCATTTGCTAATTCGAGTAAAAATTTACTATCCAAAGGCGTCAATGGACAACTTAATTTAGCACAAAAATCTCTACTCATATAGCTTCTATCCGCACCCGAATCAAATAAAACGTAAGCAGATTTATTGTCAATAAGAAACGTACCCGTAACAAGCTCCGGCTCTTCCTGTGCCTCTGCCGCATTAATATTGAAAACTCTTCCACGGCCTTGTCCATTCGTGTTCTCCTGGTTCGGGCAATTTCTAATAATGTGGCCCGGTTTTCCACATTTATAACAAACTACATTGGCATAACTTGCTCCGACACTACTTGCTCCGCCATTACTCGTTCCGACACCATTTGTTCCTTTCGTTCTATTAACCCCTGGTCCGTAGACCTCACACTTCGCCGCGCTATGACCATTTCTTTTACACTTTTTGCAAAATTTGGTGCAGAACCCCGAGTGATTCTTTTCACACCTTTGGCATAGCTGCTTCTGATTGTTGTTGTTGTTGCGGTTATTATTGTTGTTGGGATGATTGTTGTAGTTGCTGTTGTTGTTGTTGTTGTTGTTGTTGTTGGGCCGTTTGTTGTAATTGCGATTGATGTTGCGATTGTTGGGATAATTGCTGCGATTATTGTTGTAATTGCTGTTGTTGTTGTATTGGTGACTCTTATCACCGTTTTCCTCCACTTTCTTTTGACTTGCTTCACATTGGCCTCTTCAGCAGTCTGTTCTTTAATTCTTTCTTCAATCTGGTTCACTAGTTTGTGAGCCATTCTACATGCCTGTTGTATAGAGGCGGGCTCATGTGAACTTATATCTTCTTGGATTCTTTCCGGTAATCCTTTCACAAACGCGTCGATCTTCTCTTCCTCATCTTCGAATGCTCCCGGACACAATAGGCACAATTCTGTGAATCGTCTTTCGTACGTGGTAATATCAAATCCTTGGGTTCGTAACCCTCTAAGTTCTGTCTTGAGCTTATTGACCTCGGTTCTGGGACGGTACTTCTCGTTCATCAAGTGCTTGAATGCTGACCACGGTAGTGCGTATGCATCGCCTTGTCCCACTTGCTCTAGATAGGTATTCCACCATGTTAACGCAGAACCTGTGAAGGTATGTGTAGCGTACTTCACTTTGTCCTCTTCAGTACACTTACTTATGGCAAACACCGATTCGACCTTCTCAGTCCACCGTTTCAATCCGATCGGTCCTTCGGTTCCATCAAATTCCAAAGGTTTGCAGGCAGTGAATTCTTTGTAGGTGCATCCTACACGATTTCCTGTACTGCTAGATCCAAGGTTATTGTTGGTATGTAGCGCAGCCTGTACTGCGGCTATGTTTGAAGCTAGAAAAGTACGGAATTCCTCTTCATTCATATTCACGGTGTGTCGAGTAGTCGGTGCCATTTCCTTCAAAATAGTTAAATGGAACAAGTTAATCATAGAGAATATTAAGAGTAGTTAATAGTATTTCGTAGCATAATATGAACTCATTTATAAAAGCTTTTTCTTAATATTAGCGTTTTATAAGTTTAAATTCGGGTAGTACCTACCCGTTAAGTTCATACTTAGTAGCTAATATACAATTCAACTACTACAATTCTATATGAAAAACTGATTATAATAATATTTCGCGTTCAAACTTTTACACAATATTTTACAAACTTACAATACCGCTTATTTTACATATAGCACACAATAAATTTGATACAAGATGGTTGTGAAGATAATTCTAGCTAGTACACAAGTCGTTCAGCAAAGGCAATAAAGACACGTAATTCATACGTCCAGAAACAAGTCATGCATTCTGGTTTTACTAGGACTACTTCCCATCCTTGGTCTTGTGGAACATAACCGTTATGGCCGTTGATAAGACATCGTGTTGTAACGTCGTCAAAGGGACGAGGGTTACGTAATGTCCAACAGTCCCGTAGCAATCTAAAAACCTCATTTCTTACCCCAATTACCGACTCCGTCACTTGTGGGAACGTTTTGTTTAATAGTTGTAGCCCGATGTTCTTTTTCTCACTTTGGTGAGAAGCGAACATTACTAATCCGTAAGCATAACATGCTTCTTTATGTTGCATGTTAGCCGCTTTTTCTAAATCACGAAGTCCAATATTCGGATATATTGAGTCAAAATAATTTCTTAACCCATTGCGTAAAATAGCATTTGGGTTCCCCGCAATATATGCGTCAAAGTAAACACATCGTAACTTATTGGTTTCCCAATGTGATATCCCCCATCTTTCAAACGAAAGTCTCTTATAAACCAAGACATTCTTGGAACGTTCTTCGAATGTCTTACAAACTGATCTCGCCTTAAATAGTTGTGCCGAAGAATTCTGACCGACTCTAGACAAGATTTCATCAATCATGTCTCCAGGTAGGTCTCTTAAAATATTGGGTTGTCTATCCATTTTGTGTTTTTATACTGTAAAATAGACAAGAGTTAGATTCATAAAAAAAATACTTATTAATACAAGCAATTTTTACATATATCATAAAGCATAAGCACACTATATTACATATATTACACCACACGAATACAACTATCTTATTCCGACTCGCTTGTTTCTTCTTCTTCGGTTTTAGTTCGTTTTGCCAAGTTTCTAGGGATATATGATGTTCCCCTAATACGAGCCGTCGTAATCCACATTGGTTTAGAAAAACCTGGTGGTTTAGAGGTTCCCGGGTCATTGTTACAACTTAAGAACTTCGGGGGTTGACGATACATATAAAGTTCATCGGGGTTGGAATTAGATTTCTCTATTTTTATGCCCTTTCCCTTATTATTTTCTTTTGCCTTTTTAAATTCAGTTTGGGTAATTTCTATAACATCATCGGAATTCTCGTCGGAATCCGATTCATCGGAGAATTGGTAATCCTCCCAATATTTTGCTTCCTTGGCTGAAACACCATTGACCATAATTAACCTTGGTCGGTTGGTTGAGGATTTTCTTTTACTTAACCGTTTTATTATTTCCCCCACCGGTTCTATTTCTTCATCCGGTTCCGATTCTTCTTCCGGTTCCGATTCTTCTTCCGGTTCCGACTCTTCTTCCGGTTCCTCTTCGGGAACTTGTGAATCAGTCCACGAATCATTCCAATTTACATTTGACTCTTCATTATTATTAGGTGAGTCAATGGGACTTGTTCTAGAGGTAGACATCTATCACATAATATCAAACGCGTTAAGAGATTAATATATCACATAATATTCACATGTTAAAAATATATAGTTTCCAACAAAATTTGTTAAGCAATCATTTTTCAAGTAAACACGGTCGAAGTCCAGACTCACTAATGCATCCTAACAAACTTGATAAGACACACTAATGCAAAATTCTGGTTCTCTAAGACCAACGCTCTGATACCAACTGAAATGTCCCGTTCTTATTGATTAAAAACGTTCCATATTAATTGATTTCGTTGCGAGGTTTTGACCTCTATATGAGACGTTTTTCAAAGACTGCATTCATTTTAAAACAAACCATAACCTTTATTTCATCAATAAAGGTTTAAAAAGCTTTACGTAGATTATCAAATAATGATAATCTAAAATATCCTGTTTACACACGACCATTACATAATGGTTTACAATACAAATATGTTACAACAAAATAAGTTTCTTGAATGCAGTTTTTACACAATATCATACAAGCATGGACTCTAAATCTCGTCCTTATTTAAGTATGCGACAGCGGAAGCTCTTAATAATCACCTGAGAATAAATATGCTTAAAACGTCAACAAAAATGTTGGTGAGTTATAGGTTTAACCTATATATATCAAATCATAATAATAGACTGCAAGATTTCATATTTCAATACACATCCCATACATAGAGATAAAAATCATTCATATGTTGAACACCTGGTAACCGACATTAACAAGATGCATATATAAGAATATCCCCATCATTCCGGGACACCCTTCGGATATGATATAAATTTCGAAGTACTAAAGCATCCGGTACTTTGGATGGGGTTTGTTAAGCCCAATAGATCTATCTTTAGGATTCGCGTCAATTAGGGTGTCTGTTCCCTAATTCTTAGATTACCAGACTTAATAAAAAAAGGGCATATTCGATTTCGATAATTCAACCATAGAATGTAGTTTCACGTACTTGTGTTTATTTTGTAAATCATTTATAAAACCTGCATGTATTCTCATCCCAAAAATATTAGATTTTAAAAGTGGGACTATAACTCACTTTCACAGATTTTTACTTCGTCGGGAAGTAAGACTTGGCCACTGGTTGATTCACGAACCTATAACAATATATATATATATATCAAAGTATGTTCAAAATATATTTACAACACTTTTAATATATTTTGATGTTTTAAGTTTATTAAGTCAGCTGTCCTCGTTAGTAACCTACAACTAGTTGTCCACAGTTAGATGTACAGAAATAAATTGATAAATATTATCTTGAATCAATCCACGACCCAGTGTATACGTATCTCAGTATTGATCACAACTCAAACTATATATATTTTGGAATCAACCTCAACCCTGTATAGCTAACTCCAACATTCACATATAGAGTGTCTATGGTTGTTCCGAAATATATATAGATGTGTCGACATGATAGGTCGAAACATTGTATACGTGTCTATGGTATCTCAAGATTACATAATATACAATACAAGTTGATTAAGTTATGGTTGGAATAGATTTGTTACCAATTTTCACGTAGCTAAAATGAGAAAAATTATCCAATCTTGTTTTACCCATAACTTCTTCATTTTAAATCCGTTTTGAGTGAATCAAATTGCTATGGTTTCATATTGAACTCTATTTTATGAATCTAAACAGAAAAAGTATAGGTTTATAGTCTGAAAAATAAGTTACAAGTCGTTTTTATAAAGGTAGTCATTTCAGTCGAAAGAACGACGTCTAGATGACCATTTTAGAAAACATACTTCCACTTTGAGTTTAACCATAATTTTTGGATATAGTTTCATGTTCATAATAAAAATCATTTTCTCAGAATAACAACTTTTAAATCAAAGTTTATCATAGTTTTTAATTAACTAATCCAAAACAGCCCGCGGTGTTACTACGACGGCGTAAATCCGGTTTTACGGTGTTTTTCGTGTTTCCAGGTTTTAAATCATTAAGTTAGCATATCATATAGATATAGAACATGTGTTTAGTTGATTTTAAAAGTCAATTTAGAAGGATTAACTTTTGTTTGCGAACAAGTTTAGAATTTACTAAACTATGTTCTAGTGATTACAAGTTTAAACCTTCGAATAAGATAGCTTTATATGTATGAATCGAATGATGTTATGAACATCATTACTACCTTAAGTTCCTTGGATAAACCTACTGGAAAAGAGAAAAATGGATCTAGCTTCAATGGATCCTTGGATGGCTCGAAGTTCTTGAAGCAGAATCATGATACGAAAACAAGTTCAAGTAAGATCATCACTTAAAATAAGATTGTTATAGTTATAGAAATTGAACCAAAGTTTGAATATGATTATTACCTTGTATTAGAATGATAACCTACTGTAAGAAACAAAGATTTCTTGAGGTTGGATGATCACTTTACAAGATTGAAAGTGAGCTAGCAAACTTGAAAGTATTCTTGATTTTATGAAACTAGAACTTTTGGAATTTATGAAGAACACTTAGAACTTGAAGATAGAACTTGAGAGAGATCAATTAGATGAAGAAAATTGAAGAATGAAAGTGTTTGTAGGTGTTTTTGGTCGTTGGTGTATGGATTAGATATAAAGGATATGTTATTTTGTTTTCATGTAAATAAGTCATGAATGATTACTCATATTTTTGTAATTTTATGAGATATTTCATGCTAGTTGCCAAATGATGGTTCCCACATGTGTTAGGTGACTCACATGGGCTGCTAAGAGCTGATCATTGGAGTGTATATACCAATAGTACATACATCTTAAAGCTGTGTATTGTACGAGTACGAATACGGGTGCATACGAGTAGAATTGTTGATGAAACTGAACGAGGATGTAATTGTAAGCATTTTTGTTAAGTAGAAGTATTTTGATAAGTGTCTTGAAGTCTTTCAAAAGTGTATGAATACATATTAAAACACTACATGTATATACATTTTAACTGAGTCGTTAAGTCATCGTTAGTCGTTACATGTAAATGTTGTTTTGAAACCTTTAGGTTAACGATCTTGTTAAATGTTGTTAACCCAATGTTTATAATATCAAAAGAGATTTTAAATTATTATATTATCATGATATTATGATGTACGAATATCTCTTAATATGATATATATACATTAAATGTCGTTACAACGATAATCGTTACATATATGTCTCGTTTCAAAATCATTAAGTTAGTAGTCTTGTTTTTACATATGTAGTTCATTGTTAATATAATTAATGATATGTTTACTTATCATAATATCATGTTAACTATATATATAACCATATATATGTCATCATATAGTTTTTACAAGTTTTAACGTTCGTGAATCACCGGTCAACTTGGGTGGTCAATTGTCTATATGAAACCTATTTCAATTAATCAAGTCTTAACAAGTTTGATTGCTTAACATGTTGGAAACATTTAATCATGTAAATATCAATCTCAATTAATATATATAAACATGGAAAAGTTCGGGTCACTACATAGATGAGTTCCTAATGCTTGCTGTAATGTCTGCCAGAATCTTGAAATAAATCTGCCATCCCTATCAGAGATAATAGAGATTGGTATTCCATGTCTGGAGACAACTTCCTTCAAATACAGTCGTGCTAACTTCTCCATCTTGTCATCTTCTCTTATTGGTAGGAAGTGTGCTGATTTGGTGAGACGATCAACTATTACCCAAATAGTATCAAAACCACTTGCAGTCCTTGGCAATTTAGTGATGAAATCCATGGTAATGTTTTCCCATTTCCATTCTGGGATTTCGGGTTGTTGAAGTAGACCTGATGGTTTCTGATGCTCCGCTTTGACCTTAGAACACGTCAAACATTCTCCTACGTATTTAGCAACATCGGTTTTCATACCCGGCCACAAAAAATGTTTCTTAAGATCCTTGTACATCTTCCCCGTTCCAGGATGTTCTGAGTATCTAGTTTTATGAGCTTCTCTAAGTACCATTTCTCTCATATCTCCAAATTTTGGTACCCAAATTCTTTCAGCCCTATACCGGGTTCCGTCTTCCCAAATATTAAGATGCTTCTCCGATCCTTTGGGTATTTCATCCTTTAAATTTCCCTCTTTTAAAAATCCTTGTTGCGCCTCCTTTATTTGAGTGGTAAGGTTATTGTGAATCATTATATTCATAGATTTTACTCGAATGGGTTCTCTGTCCTTCCTGCTCAAGGCATCGGCTACCCCATTTGCCTTCCCCGGGTGGTAACGAATCTCAAAGTCGTAATCATTCAACAATTCTATCCACCTACGCTGCCTCATATTCAGTTGTTTCTGATTAAATATGTGTTGAAGACTTTTGTGGTCGGTATATATAATACTTTTGACCCCATATAAGTAGTGCCTCCAAGTCTTTAATGCAAAAACAACTGCGCCTAATTCCAAATCATGCATCGTATAATTTTGTTCGTGAATCTTCAATTGTCTAGACGCATAAGCAATCACCTTTGTTCGTTGCATTAATACACAACCGAGACCTTGCTTTGATGCGTCACAATAAATCACAAAATCATCATTCCCTTCAGGCAATGACAATATAGGTGCCGTAGTTAGCTTTTTCTTCAATAACTGAAACGCTTTCTCTTGTTCATCCTTCCATTCAAATTTCTTCCCTTTATGCGTTAATGCAGTCAAGGGTTTTGCTATTCTGGAAAAGTCTTGGATGAACCTTCTGTAGTAACCAGCTAGTCCTAAAAACTGGCGTATGTGTTTCAGAGTTTTCGGGGTTTCCCACTTTTCAACAGTTTCTATCTTTGCCGGATCCACCTTAATACCTTCTTTGTTCACTATGTGACCGAGGAATTGAACTTCTTCCAACCAAAATGCACACTTTGAAAACTTAGCGTACAATTCTTCCTTCCTCAATACTTCTAACACCTTTCTCAAATGTTCACCGTGTTCTTGGTCATTCTTTGAGTAAATAAGTATGTCATCAATGAAAACAATGACAAACTTGTCAAGGAATGGTCCACACACTCGGTTCATAAGGTCCAAGAACACAGCTGGTGCATTAGTTAAACCAAACGGCATGACCATAAACTCGTAATGACCGTAACGTGTTCTGAAAGCAGTCTTTGGAATATCATCTTCTTTCACCCGCATTTGATGATACCCGGAACGTAAGTCAATCTTTGAATAAACAGACGAGCCTTGTAGTTGATCAAATAAGTCATCGATTCTCGGTAGTGGGTAGCGGTTCTTGATGGTAAGTTTGTTCAACTCTCAGTAGTCGATACACAATCTGAATGTACCATCTTTCTTCTTGACAAACAAAACAGGAGCTCCCCACGGTGATGTGCTTGGTCGAATGAAACCACGCTCTAAAAGTTCTTGTAATTGGCTTTGCAGTTCTTTCATCTCACTGGGTGCGAGTCTGTAAGGAGCACGAGCTATTGGTGCAGCTCCTGGTACAAGATCTATTTGAAATTCAACGGATCGATGTGGGGGTAATCCCGGTAATTCTTTCAGAAATACATCGGGAAATTCTTTTGCGACGGGAACATCATTGATGCTCTTTTCTTCAGTTTGTACTTTCTCGACGTATGCTAGAACAGCATAACAACCTTTTCTTATTAGTTTTTGTGCCTTCAAATTACTAATAAGATGTAGCTTCGTGTTGCCCTTTTCTTCGTACACCATTAAGGGTTTTCCTTTTTCTCGTATAATGCGAATTGCATTTTTGTAACAAACGATCTCTGCTTTCACTTCTTTCAACCAGTCCATACCGATTATCACATCAAAACTCCCTAACTCTACTGGTATCAAGTCAATCTTAAATGTTTCGCTAACCAGTTTAATTTCTCGATTCAGACATATATTATCTGCTGAAATTAATTTACCATTTGCTAATTCGAGTAAAAATTTACTATCCAAAGGCGTCAATGGGCAACTTAATTTAGCACAAAAATCTCTACTCATATAGCTTCTATCCGCACCCGAATCAAATAAAACGTAAGCAGATTTATTGTCAATAAGAAACGTACCCGTAACAAGCTCCGGGTCTTCTTGTGCCTCTGCCGCATTAATATTGAAAACTCTTCCGTGGACTTGTCCATTCGTGTTCTCCTGGTTTGGGCAATTTCTAATAATGTGGCCCGGTTTTCCACATTTATAACAAACTACATTGGCATAACTTGCTCCGACACTACTTGCTCCGCCATTACTCGTTCCGACACCATTTGTTCCTTTCGTTCTGTTAACCCCTGGTCCGTAGACCTCACACTTCACCGCGCTATGACCATTTCTTTTACACTTGTTGCAAAATTTGGTGCAGAACCCTGAGTGATACTTTTCACACCTTTGGCATAGCTGCTTCTGATTGTTGTTGTTGTTGCGGTTATTATTGTTGTTGGGATGATTGTTGTAGTTGATGTTGTTGTTGTTGTTGTTGTTGTTGTTGTTGTTGTTGTTGTTGTTGTTGGGCCGTTTGTTGTAGTTGTGATTGCTGTTGCGATTGTTGGGATAGTTGTTGCGATTATTGTTGTAATTGCTGTTGTTGTTGTATTGGTGATTCTTATCACCGTTATCCTCCCACTTTCTTTTGACTTGCTTCACATTGGCCTCTTCGGCAGTCTATTCTTTAATTCTTTCTTCAATCTGGTTCACTAGTTTGTGAGCCATTCTACATGCCTGTTGTATGGAGGCGGGCTCGTGTGAACTTATATCTTCTTGGATTCTTTCCGGTAATCCTTTCACAAACGCGTCGATCTTCTCTTCCTCATCTTCGAACGCTCCCGGACACAATAAGCACAATTCTGTGAATCGTCTTTCGTACGTGGTAATATCAAATCCTTGGGTTCGTAACCCTCTAAGTTCTGTCTTGAGCTTATTGACCTCGGTTCTGGGACGGTACTTTTCGTTCATCAAGTGCTTGAATGCTGACCACGGTAGTGCGTAAGCATCATCTTGTCCCACTTGCTCTAGATAGGTATTCTACCATGTTAACGCAGAACCTGTGAAGGTATGCGTAGCGTACTTCACTTTGTCCTCTTCAGTACACTTACTTATGGCAAACACCGATTCGACCTTCTCGGTCCACCGTTTCAATCCGATCGGTCCTTCGGTTCCATCAAATTCCAAAGGTTTGCAAGCAGTGAATTCTTTGTAGGTGCATCCTACACGATTTCCTGTACTGCTAGATCCAAGGTTATTGTTGGTATGTAGCGCAGCCTGTACTGCGGCTATGTTTGAAGCAAGAAAGGCACGAAATTCCTCTTCGCTCATATTCAAGGTGTGTCGAGTAGTCGGTGCCATTTCCTTCAAAATAGTCAAATGAAACGAGTTAATCATATAGAATATCAAGAGTAGTCAATAGTATTTCGTAGCGTAATATGAACTTATTTATAAAAGCTTTTTCTTCATATTAGCGTTTTATAAGTTTAAATTCGGGTAGTACCTACCCGTTAAGTTCATACTTAGTAGCTAATATACAATTCAACTACTACAATTCTACATGAAAAACTGATTATAATAATATTTCGCGTTCAAACTTTTTCACAATATTTTACAAACTTACAATACCGCTTATTTTACATATAACATGAAATATAGCACACAATAACTTTGATACAATATAGTTGTGAAGATAATTCTAGCTAGTACACAAGTCGTTCAGCAAAGGCAATAAAGACACGTAATTCATACGTCCAGAAACAAGTCATGCATTCTGGTTTTACTAATACCACTTCCCATCCTTGGTCTTGCGGAACGTAACCGTTGTGACCGATAGTATGACAACGTGTAGTAACGTCGTCAAAAGGGCGAAGGTTACGTAATGACCAACAGTCTCGTAATAACCTAAAATCCTTATTTCTCACCCCAACTACTGAGTCTGTCACTTGTGGGAACGTTTTGTTTAATAGTTGTAGCCCGATGTTCTTTTTTTCACTTTGGTGAGAAGCGAACATTACTAACCCATAAGCATAACATGCTTCTTTATGTTGCATGTTAGCCGCTTTTTCTAAATCATGAAGTCCTATATTCGGATACATTGAGTCAAAATAATTTCTTAACCCGTTGCGTAAAATAGCATTTGGGTTCCCCGCAATATATGCGTCAAAGTAAACACATCGTAACTTATGGATTTCCCAATGTGATATCCCCCATCTTTCGAACGAAAGCCTTTTATAAATCAAGGTATTCTTGGAACGTTCTTTGAATGTCTTACAAACTAATTTTGCCGTAAATAGTTGTGCCGAGGAATTCTGACCGACTCTATCTTATTCCGACTCACTCGTTTCTTCTTTTTCAAACTTGGTTCTTTTTGCTAAGTTTTTAGGGATATATGATGTTCCCCTAATACGAGCCGTCGTTTTCCACATTGGTCTAGAAAAACCTGGTGGTTTAGAGGTTCCCGGGTTATTGTTACAACTTAAGAAATACAGGTGTTGACGATACATATAAAGTTCATCGGGGTTAGAATCAGATTTCTCTATTTTTATGCCCTTTCCCTTATTGTTCTCTTTTGCCTTTTTAAATTCAGTTGGGGTAATTTCTATAACATCATCGGAATACTCGTCGGGATCCGATTCATCGGAGAATTGGTAATCCTCCCAATATTTTGCTTCCTTGGCGGAAACACCGTTGACCATAATTAACTTTGGTCGGTTGGTTGAGGATTTTCTTCTACTTAACCGTTTTATTATTTCCCCCACTGGTTCTTCTTCCGGTTCCGATTCTTCTTCCGGTTCTGATTCTTCTTTCGGTTCCGACTCTTCTTCCGGTTCCTCTTCGGGAACTTGTGAATCAGTCCACGAATCATTCCAATTTACATTTGACTCTTCATTATTATTAGGTGAGTCAATGGGACTTGTTCTAGAGGTAGACATCTATCACATAATATCAAACACGTTAAGAGATTAATATATCACATAATATTCACATGTTAAAAATATATAGTTTCCAACAAAATTTGTTAAGCAATCTTTTTTTTTCTTTTTCAAGTAAACACGGTCGAAGTCCAGACTCAGTAATGCATCCTAACAAACTCGATAAGACACACTAATGCAAAATTCTGGTTCTCTAAGACCAACGCTCGGATACCAACTGAAATGTCCCGTTTATATTGATTATAAACGTTCCATATTAATTGATTTCGTTGCGAGGTTTTGACCTCTATATGAGACGTTTTTTTCAAAGACTGCATTTATTTTTAAAACAAACCATAAACTTTATTTCATAAATAAAGGTTTAAAAAGCTTTACGTAGATTATCAAATAATGATAATCTAAAATATCCTGTTTACACACGACCATTACATAATGGTTTACAATACAAATATGTTACATCGAAATCAGTTTCTTGAATGCAGTTTTTACACAATATCATACAAACATGGACTCCAAATCTTGTCCTTATTTTAGTATGCAACAGCGGAAGCTCTTAGTAATCACCTGAGAATAAACATGCTTTAAACGTCAACAAAAATGTTGGTGAGTTATAAGTTTAACCTATATATCAAATCGTAACAATAGACCACAAGATTTCATATTTCAATACACATCCCATACATAGAGATAAAAATCATTCATATGGTGAACACCTGGTAACCGACATTAACAAGATGCATATATAAGAATATCTCCATCATTCCGGGACACCCTTCGGATATGATATAAATTTCGAAGTACTAAAGCATCCGGTACTTTAGATGGGATTTGTTAGGCCCAATAGATCTATCTTTAGGATTCGCGTCAATTAGGGTGTCTGTTCCCTAATTCTTATATTACCAGACTTAATAAAAAAGGGGCATATTCGATTTCGATAATTCAACCATAGAATGTAGTTTCACGTACTTGTGTCTATTTTGTAAATCATTTATAAAACCTGCATGTATTCTCATCCCAAAAATATTAGATTTTAAAAGTGGGACTATAACTCACTTTCACAGATTTTTACTTCGTCGGGAAGTAAGACTTGGCCACTGGTTGATTCACAAACCTATAACAATATATACATATATATCAAAGTATGTTCAAAATATATTTACAAAACTTTTAATACATTTTGATGTTTTAAGTTTATTAAGTCAGTTGTCCTCGTTAGTAACCTACAACTAGTTGTCCACAGTTAGATGTACAGAAATAAATCGATAATTATTATCTTGAATCAATCCACGACCCAGTGTATACGTATCTCAGTATTTATCACAACTCAAACTATATATATATTTTGGAATCAACCTCAACCCTGTATAGCTAACTCCAACATTCACATATAGAGTGTCTATGGTTGTTCCGCAATATATATATAGATGGGTCGACATGATAGGTCGAAACATTGTATACGTGTCTATGGTATCTCAAGATTACATAATATACAATATAAGTTGATTAGGTTATGGTTGGAATAGATTTATTACTAACTTTCACGTAGGTAAAATGAGTAGTTTTTATCAATCTTGTTTTACTCGCCATTTCTTCGTTTCTAATCCGTTTTGAGTGATTCCAGTGGCCACGGTTTCGTATTGAACTTAATTTTATGAATATAAAGAGAAAAGGTATAAGTTTATAGTCGGAAATACAAGTTACAAGTCATTTTTGAAAGAGGTAGTCATTTCCGTCGAAAGAACGACATCTTGATGACCATTTTGAAAAACATACTTTCACTTTGAGTTTAACCATGATTTTTGGATATAGTTTCATGTTCATAAGAAATATCCTTTTTCCAGAAGTATAGCTTTTAAATCAAAGTTCTTCTTAGCTTTTAATTATCCCAACCAAAACAGCCCCCGGTTTTACTACGACGGCGTATATCCAGTTTTATGGTGTTTATCGTGTTTCCGGGTTTTAAATCATTAAGTTAGCATATCATATAGATATAGAACATGTGTTTAGTGGATTTTAAAAGTCTAGTTAGAAGGATTAACTTTATTTGCGAACAAGTTTAGAATTAACTAAACTATGTTCTAGTGATTACAAGTTTATAACGTTGAATAAGACAGCTTTTTATGTATGAATCAAATGATGTTATGAACATCATTACTACCTCAAGTTCCTTGGATAAACCTACTGGAAATGAGAAAAATGGATCTAGCTTCAAAGGATCCTTGGATGGCTTGAAAGTTCTTGAAGCAGAATCATGACACGAAAACAATTTCAAGTAAGATTTCCACTCGAAATAAGATTGTTATAGTTATAAAAATTGAATTAAAGTTTGAATATGATTATTACCTTGTATTAGAAAGATAACCTGCTGTAAGTAACAAAGGTTTCTTGATCTTGGATGATTACTTGGAATGGATTTTGAAAACTTGGAAGTAAACTTGCAATCTTGGAAGTATTCTTGATTTTATGAAACTAGAACTTTTGGAATTTAAGAAGAACACTTAGAACTTGAAGATAGAACTTGAGAGAGATCAATTAGATGAAGAAAATTGAAGAATGAAAGTGTTTGTAGGTGTTTTTGGTCGTTCGTGTATGGATTAGATATAAAGGATATGTAATTTTGTTTTCATGTAAATAAGTCATGAATGATTACTCATATTTTTGTAATTTTATGAGATATTTCAAGCTATTTGCCAAATGATGGTTCCCACATGTGTTAGGTGACTCACATGGGCTGCTAAGAGCTGATCATTGGAGTGTATATACCTATAGTACATACATCTAAAAGCTGTGTATTGTACAAGTACGAATACGGGTGCATACGAGTAGAATTGTTGATGAAACTGAACGAGGATGTAATTGTAAGCATTTTTGTTAACTAGAAGTATTTTGATAAGTGTCTTGAAGTCTTTCAAAAGTGTATGAATACATATTAAAACACTACATGTATATACATTTTAACTGAGTCGTTAAGTCATCGTTAGTCGTTACATGTAAGTGTTGTTTTGAAACCTTTAGGTTAACGATCTTGTTAAATGTTGTTAACCCAATGTTTATAATATCAAAAGAGATTTTAAATTATTATATTATCATGATATTATGATGTATGAATATCTCTTAATATGATATATATACATTTAATGTCGTTACAACGATAATCGTTACATATATGTCTCGTTTCAAAATCATTAAGTTAGTAGTCTTATTTTTACATATGTAGTTCATTGTTAATATACTTAATGATATGTTTACTTATCATAATATCATGTTAACTATATATATAACCATATATATGTCATCATATAGTTTTTACAAGTTTTAACGTTCGTGAATCATCGGTCAACTTGGGTGGTCAATTGTCTATATGAAACCTATTTCAATTAATCAAGTCTTAACAAGTTTGATTGCTAAACATATTGGAAACACTTAATCATGTAAATAACAATTTCATTTAATATATTTAAACATGGAAAAGTTCGGGTCACTACAATATATATATTTAACATGATATTATGATAGATAAGTATCTCACTAAGTTTATTAACAATGGGTTATATACATAAAATGAGACTACTAACTTAAGGATTTCAAAACGATATATATATATATATATATATATATATATATATATATATATATATATATATATATATATATAGGTAACGTTTATCGATGTAATAACGTCTTAATATATATATCATATTAGGACATTTTAATACACTATGTTATCATGATAATATAAAAATTTAACATCTTATTAAATATAATAACAATGGGTTAACTACATTAAACGAGATCGTTAGCTTAAAGGCCCCGAAACAACACATACATGTAACGACTAATGATGAGTTAACGACTTAATTAAAATGTATATATATGTAGTGTATTAAGATGTATTAATACACTTTTGAAAGACTTCAATACGTATATCATAATACTTCTACTTAACAAAGATGGTTACAATTACATTCCCATTCATTTTCATCAACAATTCTACTCGTACTCATTCAGTATTCGTACTCGTATTATACCCAGCTTTTTGATGTA